>NC_044905.1:54475398-54775398 GCF_001633185.2 Quercus lobata | reverse complement strand
ACCGAACGGCTTTCTAACGAGGAAGAGAATGGGAGGGGGACACGGCTAAGTAGGCAGGCTTTTGGGGCTGATGGCTTCAAACCTGCAAAAGCCCCGTAGGGGTACCTTGCATACAAGAAGCTGGCTGCTTGAACTCATTAACTCATTTTTTGAGATGAAGCACTTTATCGCTGCGCTGCGTTACGGTCAATTCTGTTCTTGCCTACAGCCCTCTTCTCTTCTCCGTGTGTATTGAATGATGGAATGAATAGAGCCGCGTAGCGCGTAGCATAGCGAATGTTGAAAGCTCTGCGTAGCGTTCTTAGGTCCATTCCTGCTATGGATGATCGACCTCTTGAGGAGAGACTTCAGGCAGCGGATATGGATTACCTTACTTTCAGGAGCATCTCTATTGGCTTCAATAATTGCAGTCTCGACACAGCCTATTTCGAAAAGAACCTCCTGATTGAATACCCTTTGAATAGCTACAAAGAAAGAAGGGCTTCAATCGAGTCACGACATAAAAGCTCTCCAACGTGTTTCGGAGCCTTCGGCCGTGAGAGGAGAGGGTCTTTTGGCTTCCTCAGGGCCGTGTGAAGCTTAGCTTGCTTTAGCAGCCACGTGATGATTCAAGTTCGTGGTAGGCGTAGAAGCTGGGCCAAGCGGTAGCGAAGCTCAGGTGGTGATGCAAGTGCGCGGTGAGCGTAGTAGCCCCCTCTCGGGCATGCTCCTTGTACAACCAAGCGAAGAGCTAGTGAGGGCCGGAATGGAATATCATATGTAGTGTAGAAGCGGGTTTCGTCTCATTTTCCGGAAAGCCAGTCATACTAGGCTGGGACACTCAGAAACGTGGTGCCCTTCCAAGTGGCACCCAGTACACCAAACTTGAGGCTTTGGGGTTAGCATCTGTACTAGCTCCCCTATCAAGCAAGGGATTCTTCGTCGGATTCGTTCAAGCCATTTCGAATAAACAATTGGTAGAACTCCGCAACTTGTTAGGAGTAGGGGCTCTCATAGCTCAGAACTCATAATATGGACTGTTACCCCCCTAAAGTCCCCCTCAGGGGGATTGAGAGCAGTTAAGATCCTTAGTTTACCTGGGGTTTTTTTTGTTAGGCAAACGCAACCCCAAATTAGAATATGAGACAGGATTCCACCCATCAGTATGTAACCCCCACAGCTCCCTTAGTGCTCAAATTTCTCTGTATGCCTGGGTTTTCCCCCTTTGTTCGCGACCACATGGTCAGGAATAGCGAGCTGATGGCTTCAAACCTGCAAAAGCCCCGTAGGGGTACCTTGCATACAAGAAGCTGGCTGCTTGAACTCATTAACTCATTGAGTCGTTGCGAGCCGGAAAGCGTACCGGCAGTTTGAGTCGTGAAAGGGCCGCTTGCTTTATTATATTATTATAATTAATAATAGATATATAATATTCTATATATATATAAACAATAAGAAAATCATTTTTTTTTTTATCCAATTCTTCATTCCTGGGAAGAGGAAAAAGCAGATAGAGCAAAGGCCTCCTCTTTCCGTCCGCTCTTCCCGAAGTGAGCGAATTGCATGTAGCGATTCGTAGGGGCTTATAGTTTAATTGGTTGAAACGTACCGCTCATAACGGTTATAAGCTCTTCTTAAGGAATACAACTCCTATGGAGCTAACTGTTTAACTATCCCCTTACGGGAGGGTAAACCATACCCTCCCCCTCCTAGAGCGAGGGCTGTTGCCGCTCTAGTTCACCACCGGTCTAGTGCTCTGGTCCCGGGGTCTTCCAGTGGTCTTCTAGCGTTAGAAGAAGTCGTGTCCGGGACGGACATCTACAACGTCCTCCCACGCTTTTTTGATTTGAAATATAAGACAAACTGAAGAAAAAGACTGACCCATTCGGTGACTTCCTCGATGAGGATATAACGGTCGAAGGATATTCATGATATTAGGTTGGATTTATGTTCATTCGCTCTGCTCGCGGAGCAGCATACCTAAACCTTCGGTTTATTGGATTCCGGGCCGGATGGATCCAGTGCATAATCCGTAGGGGGTCTTGATTATCAACAAAATTTCTGCCAACTAGTTTCTCTTCCTGCTGTCCCCGTGAGGCAGAGCTACCGCCGGTATTAGGGGTCACCACTCCCCGTCCTAAGCACCAAAACACGCTCGATGTCAGCTCAGCATTGGGAAACAGAGAGCATCCATCGCTGGCACTCCCCTATCACGCACTACGTCGGACCGCCGAATCCCCTGAGCTTCGTCGAGCAACCATTGCCTTCTTGTCTTACAGCGTTACCGGATACCGCCATGGTCTTTCAAGGCAGTTAAACAAGCACAAGCGAAGCGATAGAGCAAGCGAAGCGAAGTGGAGGTCCAGTCTGTTCTTGCCAACAGCCCATGGCGGACAAGGGCTAGTCCTACTAGCCCGCAGCCGAGCGCTTGCATCAAGCGTGAGGGCCCGAAGGATGTCCTACATCCGAAGGGATGAGATAGGAACTATCGAACTCCGCCCAGCTGTAGGCAACTCTAATTTGTTGAAGCGGAGCATAGTGCGCTTTAGGCGCCGAGCGAGAAACGTCTCTTCTTTCGTTTCGGTTTATTCACTGATCTGAAGCACTTGTTTTCTTATTAATTCCAGGGGCGGCGGCGTTCTTGAATGAAGTCTATCCGAACCGAATTAGCACTTCTCAAATCAGGCTAGGCCTCTCCAGCTGAGCTGGGCGCCGGGGCCCTGGATGCGCTAGCGATCGGCACTCAAAACATGAAAGTTGTAGAGCTTTGTCTTGGTGTTCCATAGCATCTTGAATCATCTCAATCGAAGCTTAGATGAGAGAGTTATGCCCAGATTACGAAGTGATGTCATAGCTATCCAGAATCACCCAATTAGCTACGTTTTGCACTTAACGCCTCCATTTGCATCCTAAATCAAAATATAATAATAATGAGTACATTTAGGCACCAAATAAATATAAAAGACTAAACATTAAGGGAGAAAAATATGACAATTTGCATTCTCATCACAATTCACAAATCCCACTACCAAACAGTCAACAAGATCACTAGAATCTCCAATGTATGACTTCACATTCACAAATCCAAATTCTTTTCCCAATATACATTCAAAAACACCTAGCCACATTAAATCAAACCAAAATTCATCAAGTCTAGTGATTCATCAGAAATTTACCTCTTTAACAAGCCTCCTTTTCAAGGTTCACCAATTTTGCATTTTTTAACTCTCGTGTAATGTTTGGGTGGGGGATGAGGCTGCGAGGCATCATCCTTAGGCTCATCATCATGCTGCAAAGATATTAGATGCATACAATCAATATTCAGTGTAATGATAAGAATAAAGTGAACTACATAATATATCATTACATTGTAATTAATGTTATCATACCATAGAGCAGCCTTGGTGTCCTATTTTGTGTCCACCTGTCCCACAAGTGGGTGCTCTTCTAGTGCGTTGCGGTCTACCTCGTGGGGTTGATGGCTGATGAGGGGGATGCTCGTCCAGTACATCAGTATGTGGCTACAGAATGTCAATCCCAACTGAAGGTCCTAAAGGGTCAGATGAGGATGAGGTAGGTGGGTAATGATGCTCTGTGTAGAGGCCAGGAGTGGGTGCACTGGAGCTAGTGGGTGGGTATGAGGGTGTCTTGGGGAGAATAGGAGGGATTAAATTTTGATCAATACCGAGATCAAAATTGGGCTATGAAGGTGGGGTGGGTGAAGGGACCTTGAGCTAAAGAGATTCATCTACCATGGGTGGGGGGACCTCAAACTGAGGAGATGCATCTGGGATGGGTGGAGGGACCTCGGGCTGAGGAGATACGTGCAAGATGGGTGCAAGTATCTCAGGACTAGTTACAACTCGAAAGGTTGTTGCCCATTGACCACGGCCCCTAGTTGCACTTGTGCTTGGGCTTACTGTAGCAGGCCAACCATGACCCCTAGCTGTGCCTGTGCTTAGGCTTGTAGTAGC
Source organism: Quercus lobata (assembly GCF_001633185.2). Taxonomy (NCBI): domain Eukaryota; kingdom Viridiplantae; phylum Streptophyta; class Magnoliopsida; order Fagales; family Fagaceae; genus Quercus; species Quercus lobata. The sequence goes on along the minus strand of NC_044905.1, from coordinate 54,771,445 downwards.
ACGCCGACCACAGGTCGGTGTACTTACGAGTGCTACGCTTGTGCTTGGGGTTGCAATGGCTACTACTTCAGTCTCATGCCATTGTTTGCCTGCCCATTTGCTCTAGGACCACCACCAAGCCCAGCCACATTATCTAGGACACGCCGAACATGGTTGTGTTCTCAGCTGCCTACAGGAAGCATCTCCAACAACACTAAATGGCTTTCAATTTGAAACGGAGAAAAAACCAGTACAATCAGATTTGAGACATTTATGTATCAACTATAGAATGGATAATATAATACTTATTAATCTACTCAAATACTCAACTAAGAACTAAAAGTTTTATTAGAATACTATATGTAACAGAAAGTCTTTTTAATTGGATGTCAGTCAAATCAAACCAGATTTGTTGAAAAAAGAAATCAGTTGATTCTACGTTCGTACATGTACTACTAAAGAAAAAACAAAGCAGGCAATAAAATCTAATTAGAACACATTACCATCATATATAATTTAGTATTGTTGCGGTCGACATACTTTCGAGTGATCGGATGGTATCAGCGGTAATAGTCATGATCGCGAGGCATCTCACCAGTCTGAGAAGGTGCATGGCAAAGTCGTTGTTGTCTCATATCCCATGTAAGGATATACGGTCCATGCTCCTCCCTCTAATTCTTTTCCACCCTCCCACGCAAGTCTATTTTATGCAATCTATCATCATACACAACATGGTCGGGCCGCTCCTACGCCAACCCAAATTGTCAAAGGACACGGTCTGGGTGGTGTGTCTCTACTATGCAAAAACACACAAGTGGCACCCTTGCCGTCCACGTATCCCTCCCTACAATGCAAAAGTCAAAAAGGTGGCTGAAGTCTGCCACATATGGCTGCCACATAATCTACAATAGAAACAAAAAAGAATTATCATAACATCTTAAAAGGTGAAACAAGGGAGAATACATAGATAAAGGAAAAACAAAAATTAAAACAAAAGATATGTTAAAGCAATGATTTTAACATATTCTTAAGGAAAATTAATATAACCAAACAGAATTTTTGTATATTATTACCTGGTCCAACCGCACTCTAACTAATTGCTCACAATAGTGGATCAACGCCATTTCGGATGGCCTACTCTTTGGGCTTGGCACCCGTACCCACCTACAATTATGAACGAATAACATAAGATAAGATAATACCACTTAGTTACTAAGAAAAGTACAATTCATAACACACTAAATATCAAGAAAATACTTACTTAAATGCAAGTGGAGCTTTTGGCCATGGACCATAATCACATCCAGGTAGGGGCTCTATCCTCGAGCATAAGAATGGCAACCTCGCCCATGCCCAATACTAGACCAATTGCAATGCCCCACCAATCTGCAATGCCTCTTTATCGCTTGCCCGGCACAACTCTCTGTACAACCATGCCAAGCAACCACTACCCCAACTATATTATGGCGGATCACAAAGGTTCCTCAGGAACTCCAAGAACATTAGATGCACCCTATCTCCCAACTTGTCCATGAAAATCTTATCCCCTAGTAGCGCTAAAATATAGCACCGGGCATACTAATGTATCTGAATCTTCGTTACATCATAAGGTAGTGGCTCTGCAATGCGCTTAACAAGGCGGCTGATGAGAATTCTTTGCCTCACCAAAATTTTGTTGTCATTCGCTGGAACTCTAAAACCAAGCAACTCCTCACACAATTGCCTCCAATACTCATCCACCACAGCAGTCGGCCCAACCAAGACCTCCCCATCTATAGGAAGTCTGAAAATGACCTCCACATCTTCTAGGGTGATTGACATCTCACCATGTGGAAGATGGAACGTATGAGTCTCTAGCTGCCATCGCTCAACTAGGACCGATATTAGGCAATAATCTATCTCTCTAGAAGGGGTCCTAAACAATCCTTCTAGCCCCACCAACTTGATAATGTCAATCACCTTATTATCTTGCATCGTTATGTTTGCCATCTCCTCAGCGTGACCACGGCACGTAAGTGGGCCCAGGTCCTGCAAAATCAATAAAAATTATAGCGGTTGTTAGAACTAGATATACAACTTTGAAAAAACTTGCTAAAAGTCAAAGACAACGTAAAAATTAAAGCGGTTGTTAGAACTAGATATTTCACCTCGCCATTCCAATTGTCCTTTGATCGATGATTTCGTTGTTGCGTCAACAATGAAGGATCTTCTAGACCAGGGCACACGATCTCTAGCTCCTCATCCATCCGAAGCTCCATACTGCAAAGAGTGCTACTGTGAGATCATACATAGTGGCAGACGTACATTATGATCATCACAAATTAAGCATTACCACAACACACAATGATTTCACATGAAAATATAAAAAATAGTTCACTGCATAAAAGATTTGAAATATTACAGCTAAACCACCTCTGATGCTCTAAATGAAATGATTTGATATTTGCATAAAAATTAAGAAATGTCTCCTCAAAGCATAAAATGCAGTATTATAAAAAACGTGTGACATCAATGGCAAGAAGAGGAACTACAAATGTGCAGAGATTTATGATTTTTATTTTGGATAAATGGGGATGTGCTTTTAAAAAATAGATAAAATCAATCTATAAGTTAAAGAAAACCAAAATAGGAAGAACAAATTATTATTTTCTCAAAATATTTTTATAGATAAACGTAAATATACATGTTTAAAACTTGAGCTTTTGCCCACCTGTGCTTAACTCCGTTTGGTCCCCATTACCCACTTCACCCTTAGACATTAGAAAAACACATTTTTATACAAATTTATAACAAAACATGGATCAAAAGTGAAGCCCCTTAGAAAACTCCTCACAAGACCTAGAAACTTCAAAATCCCCTCTTTGAATCTAATCTAGAAATCATGTTACATTTTTAGTCCATCACATTAAATCAATTAAGAACAATAATGAATGGGTCGAACCAGCTGAGCCAATATTTGGCAAAATCGATAGCAATATTGGTGTTTGGAAACAATGACTACCTTAACAACTACCTCTTGCCATCCCTCTATTCTTCCAGCCACACCTATAGCCCCCAGATTATGCAAACCTTCTACCCAATCGCGATCCCCGCCTTATTTTGGTATATTTCACAATTTTATTTTCTCTATCTTTTTTCTCTTTTATAAATTCAATGAATCATTTAGAATATATATGGGTCTTTATAAACACAATAATAATTTAGAGACTGTAACCTTTGTGTGGGATTAGTGAACAATTTATATGAAATGGTTTACTGCATGCATTGCAGGCACTGTACGGTATGGGATTAAGGAAGTTCTTATTAACAGGAGTGGAACCACTTGGTTGCATCCCATACCATAGAGCTAGTGGTCAAGCCTAGCCAAGAAGGTGTACTATGGATTATGTGAATCAGATTCTTGGTACCTTCAATGTGTAGCAGCAGTTTTATGGAATGAAATAAACTAATTGTGCTGATGTATCTTCATAGACCAAGAACTACAATACTTTTAAATCAAGCAAATCCCAAAGAGTTAAACAGAATCTTCTGTGTCAGATAGTAAGAACAAATCTATATGCTAAAAGCTGAGTACAGAACAAGGAAAACCCATGAAAGTAATGTCACTTTGAACCCAAGAAATTGTTGCAAACAACTTCAACTGTAAAAAAATCACAACAAAATAAGGTATCAAAACTCAAAAGCCTCAATTTTTTTTTTAAAAAAAAAAAATTGTAATTATAACCCAAGAACAAAAATAAGAGCACAAAGAAAAGCACAAATTTCTCTAATTTTGAGCCCAGTGAAGAAATTTGCATCATTTCTACACAAACTATAAGTAAAGACATATTACACTGCTCCAAAGAGTTCTGCAACATTTGCAACCACCCCATAACAAAGATTTTACTAACATAAATCCCAGCAAGTAAACACATATCAAGCATTATTACCCAAAAACCAACAAAAAATAGAGACAAAAACAAAACATGACAGTAACCCAAATCATACAACAAGTAACAAAACAAATCCGTCTAACTTAAATCTTACACTAACAAGAAAAACTAAAGCACTAACAAGGGAAATTATCAAACACAAACACTTGGGCTAAACCCAGATGGAATAATTATTTAAAAAGCTCAAATTTTTATAAGAAAAACATACCTTCAAACTTGAAAAAATCTGAACTTCCATTGGTAGGGATGAAAGGGATTTTCAAGGTATGGGTGAGGCTGAAGCCGATTGTGAGGAAAAGGGATTTTCAAGGTATAGGATTTTCAAGTTTGAAGCCGAGGAAAAGGGATTTTCAAGTCTAAAGCCGATTGTGAGGAAAAAGAGAACGTTTGAGGGTGAGGGTGATTTTTGTTGCATGCCGAGGGTTGAGAGACTGAGAGAGTGTTTGAGAGACAGAGTGAGAGAGTGTTTGAACTGAGAGAGAGTGTTTGAAAGTGTTAGATTGATATATTGTGCAGATTTCGAGCCTTATAAACTTGAAATCTACCTGGCTAAATTTCGTCCACCTAGAAAATTTGTCCACATAAGTGTATTGACAAATCGGGCAAAATGAATTTTAAAAACTCGAGTTCTAATTGGATCTCGAGTTTTAAAAACTCGAGAGGCTAGTTTCACATATTCTTTCAAAACTGGGCAACTAACGAGATTATTACCATAGTAAAGGTTATTTGGAAAGGGTGTTCAGCTAATGTTTCTTGGAAGAAGGAAGGGTAAAAAGGGAATTAGGCATTCGAGTAGAGGAGGGCATATTTATTCCCTATCTTCGCCTGTCAAACCGAGAGAGCTCTCTTTCTCTTGCCTGCGTACTGGCGCGGCGGCTTTTGCTTCTACTCGTTTCATATTCTGCCTTGCATATTTTATTACCAAAACAAAGGTACTCTTTTTTTTTTTTTTTTTTAATGTTGTTTCTGTATTTGGTTTTCTGTCCTAGTTTGATTCTTTAATTGACATTTCTTTGTTTTGCCTCTTCAGTTCACTGTGTTAAGTATTTTCGTTTTATGCAGAAATTTTAGCCCATTTTGCTATTTCTCTTTTTCTTTCCAGTATATAAGAAAAAAGAAAGGCTCTTGAAATTTTCTCAGCAGCCTAACAGGGTACAGTATCTGCAAAGTGCTAGGGTTTTGGTTAATTTTCTTTTTCTTTAATCTATTGGGTTGAAAAGAAGCTTCTTTTATTTGAAAACCCTTATCCCCCAATTACTTTCATTCACAATTTTGTTGGACTTGGATTCAGATTTGGGACCCAAAAGCATTATATGGATAAGGGTTGTCATTGATTCAGTGTTTTTCACTGCTCAGATGGATAGGGAGAGGCTCATGAAAATGGCTGGTGCCGTTCGTACTGGTGGAAAAGGAAGCATGAGAAGGTGTGACATTCTTTCTAGAATATGCAAACTTTCATTTTGTAGCTTAATCAACTAAACATAAAAGTTTATTTTTCACTAGAAAGAGCTGCGCATTTTGTAAAAACAAATAGAGTGATAGGTGGACCACAACATTGGTCAGTAATAGGAAGCATTTTTTTATTCTTTACTTTTTATTTGAATCAATACCAGCTATTTGTTATGGGAGAAGGAAGTGTTATTTGAGTCAGACAAATGTGGGATATGATTATATATGATTTAAACGTTAACTTTGTCTGGAATGAAAATTATTCTATAAATTTTTTTAGTTATAAACCAGTAGGATTTAATTCGATAAACATTTGGAAGAGATTCTCCAAGCTTCATTCTTCTGATTCAAAATTTGATATCAGAAAGATTAAATCATGTGTACTTTTAATTTTCACAAAAACTACATAGTGTATCTGTTTGTTGCTTTTGTTTAATGTGTCAAAGTTTATTTGAGTTTGACGCGCAACTGTCTTGTGTGCTTTTGTGCTCAGAAAAAAGAAGGCTATTCACAGAGCAACGACCACTGATGATAAAAGGCTTCAGAGTACGTTGAAGAGGATTGGTGTGAACACTATCCCAGCTATTGAAGAAGTTAACATTTTCAAGGATGATGCAGTCATCCAGTTTCTTAATCCCAAAGGTTAACCTCCTAACCTAAATATGCCTTTAGGATTGTGTAGCCTAAGCTTTTTATCCCAATGATGTTTTTGAAATTGATTTCCTATTTGGCAACCAATGACTAATAAATTTTTTTTATCTTGTATCCCAGTTCAAGCTTCTATTGCTGCCAACACTTGGGTTGTTAGTGGTTCTCCTCAAACGAAAAGTATTTTCTCATTCTCTTCTTCTACCATTTAAATTTGCTAGAATGCTTGTCTGCATTTATTTTTTGGTGGCTTTTTTTCTGTATTTTTATGTCTTTCAAGATGTAGTCTACATAAGTTGCTGAAATAGTAGGTGGCCCATTTAAATGTTGATATATTGCTGAGGGTCTTCTAACTTTATGCTTAGCATTCCCAGATTTTCATTCATGTCATATAATAAGCTTTAAATCAGATCTTTTAAAGGGGCATTGAATTTTTGCCACGGATTTTTTGCTGCTTCACATCTATTTCTTTAATAATTTTCAGCGGAAAAGAACTAAGACTTGAACTTGTTTTTCAGAATTGCAAGATATTCTCCCAGGGATCATCAACCAACTAGGTATGATGCCATTATATTTATTTTCCTTACATTTAAATCATAATTTTTTGGTTCTAATGGTTCCATATTAGCATTTGTCGGCTTCCTGAAATTTGAGACCACAGTACAAACAAATTGCTTCTTTGGCTTGCTAACCTGAGGCCTTTTGTCTTTCTAGTTAACTGACATTAAATGTTTCTTAAATGTGCCTTGAATATCTAATTGATTTGTACATAGTAGACTAGTCAATCCAATTTTTCCCTTTTTTTTGGATTAGTAAGTTATGCATGCACCCATTGCCTGTCGTGGAAGTTTTGACATGATAATTTGGTAATTATATGCTAGTTGCAATAAAGAAAATTATGAAACCAGGGCATTGACAATAGAGAAAAGCATGAAAAGCCAGGGTTTCCACTACAGGAACTTTATTGTCTGTTATCCATTTCCAGTGAAATCAAAATCCCCAAGATTCAATTTCCTAGTCTTCTTTCTGAATTTAAAAATCAAAGATGGTGAATCCAAATGATAAAATCTTCAGCTTTTGACTCTCGATTCTTAAACAATGAGATTTTATGGTTTTCATTGCAAAATCCTACAAGAAGTTGCTGGAGGATGTGTTCAAATGTTGGCAATGGCTTGGTTTCATGTGGTTTGAGTCAGGTTTTAATCCCGGCTTCTGAAAAAAACTACTCAAATCTGGATTTCACCTTTTTATGAAAGATTTAGGTTTATTCTGTAGAATTATAGCCTCCTTTAAATTTGGTCCATTTCTGATCTCCTTGTTTGAATGCTACATCAAATGCAAATCTTAAGGCTGTACAATGGCAAATATTTAAGTGATGTCTTTTTTTCCCTACTTGACTCTGATCAAATGACTTTATTTTTATTTGACTCATTTTCCTGAGCTAGCAGATTACTTTCTTCTTTTTATGTTTGTCTAGCCCCCCTGAGAAACACACACACTTGCACGTGCGCAACATGCATTTGAAAAAGGGAAAGAAATGCCCTTGCCCTAATGAATGAGAGAGAGAGAGGAAATGAAATATACATCTGGTTGGCCTAACTATTGATTTGCTTTTTTCCTTTGGCGAAATATTTTATATATACCTTTGATTGTGAATTATCTTAACATACAAAGTTTTTATTTGCCAAGAAAATGACCCTTGGAAAGTTTATGGCTGCGTTTGAATCGACTTCAAAGTGATTCCGGAAATGATTTTCCGGAAAATAGGGGTGTTTGGTTGTTACTTCAAATTCGGTCAAACTGAAAAGCATTTCCAGTTGACCGAATTTGAGAGCCAAAACAACGGAAATGATTTTCCGTTTCTATTTTTACTTTAAAGTACTTCCGGCCTTGGAAAATAGAAGAGAGAGAGAGAGAGAGAGAGAGAGAGAGAGAGAGAGAGAGAAAGAGAGAGATCGCGACATCACCGGCTGGCGCGGTAGCGCCGATCGCGATCTCCGCTTCAATCTTCGCGCGATCGCGATCGACGCATCGCGCTGCCGATCGCAATGCGCCGATTGGAGAGATCGCGATCGACGCATCGCGCCGCCGATCGCGATGCGCCGATCGCGATCTCGCCTTCGTTTGTCCGGATTTGATGATTTTTTTCTGGGTTTTGTTTGTGTTTTGATGAATAAATGATATTATATAATCGTTTGGTAACCAAGAAAATGTGAGAAAATGTGAAAATGTGTTTTCTATGCTATTTTCATGAACACAACCAAACATCAGAAAATATTTTCCGAAACATTTTTTGAAATGCAACTAAACACATGAAAACATTTTCCTTTCCGGAAATACTTTTACACGAACCAAACACAGCCTATATCATATTCATGTTGTTGGAGTTTTTAAATGGGAAATGTCTCTTTTATTCAATAATCTATGCTTATGTGATTCAAATGAAGAGTATTAACAGCTTAAGTGAGAGTAATATAAAATAAATATTCCAGTGCTGATCTTTGATTGATTGACAATGTTAATGAGGCTATTTTAACCCAAGGAGTTATATTAATTTTATTAGATTATATGGCTGCAGGACATTATTTAGCTGGAAATTACTCTTTTCTAGTAGTCTTGACAAAAACTAATTCTATGGACTTTCTGGAAAAGAATTTATTATGTTTTGTTATCTCAATCCAGTTGACTAACCTACACTGACATATATGGGTTTCAATTTTTAGGGCCAGATAACTTGGACAACCTAAGGAAGCTTGCGGAGCAGTTTCAGAAGCAGCAACCACCTGCTGGTGCACAAGCAACACAAGAAGAAGACGATGATGAAGTCCCAGAGCTTGTTGCTGGTGAAACATTTGAAACTGCTGCAGAAGATGGTCATACTCATACTTCTTAGACTGGTTGTATGAATGGTTTCCTATATCAATTTTAATACTTTGCTGGGCATTTCTTTCCCCTTATGGCCTTCTGCTCTTGTGATAGTCACTTTTCTTGATATGTGTTGTTGAATCTAGTGAAAGAATTGTAGCTTGTATGAGACCTATTATATCATTTGAATGGCAGTTTTTATCGAGTCATGCGGCCCTTCCATACACTGCATTATTGCTCTTTCTGTTTCTTTTATTGTATACATTGATGGGCGAGTATCATCAGAGATTATACCAACCCGCCAACCTCTTTTTACCATTTTGATTCTTTTTGAAGACATGGCTTCGGAAGTTTTAATGTATAAACACTAAATTGTGTTGGAAAGTATCACAATTGCGCCTGTATGGACTTTGCATGACACTATATAAGAGCATTCTCATCAAGAATGCTATAAAATATAACATTTAACATTTCAAAAAGTTTCTTTATTCATTTTAACAACCTACTTTACAATACACTTAACATCAAAGGTTTTATTATCTTACCACTTCATTTAAATTTTTTTTTTTTATTCTATATTCATTTAAATCAACAATTACATTCATTGTGATATGAAGTAGTCAACAAGCATGAGAAAAATCGTAGTAGTGAAACACCATAAAACTAACTAGTTCTTTTGGCTGGAAAAATCGTGGAATTTTGCATATATCCGGCTGCAAAAACACAAGCATGGGAACAGAAAAGTTTTGGTCCCATTGTGAGGACTGTGGAAGGTAGTCTTGTGTGGATGGAAATCAAATCTAGGAATGTTGTCCTAGAAATGGAGAATTAGAATGGCTTGATAATCAATCGCTCAGTCCTTGTGTCTCATTTATAAACACAAACCCATCACTCCGTGCAAGGTCACAATCTTGTGATTGATAAGCTCATAACCTTGTGAGGAGTTGTATCCTTTCTAACAATTGCAAATATCGACAAAGTTTGTAGCACTAGTAGCACTTGTCATAGGTCACACCTATCTAGCCAGGCAATACACCTTCATAGAGAATGCATTGAGTGAAGGACCACAATTGTTATGGTACTTGTAGTGCCAAATATACATTATATATATATATATATATATATATAATGTCCTCATTGGGAAATTTAGGCAGACAGTTCTCTATTAAGGATTAAGCTAAGCCTTCTTCACACCCTCTCCTACCAGTCATTCAGATTCGCCCCACCCACCCAACCTCCCTCCATCTTTCTCATTCAAAGCTAAAGGAAACCTTTCTCTCTCTTCTAACTTTCCCTTAGCCTCATCATCTTCTCACCATGTCGTGGGCAATTTGGCACAAGAACAAAGCTGTGATTCTAGGAGAGTAGATGATAGACACAATAAGGAAGAATCCCCTTACCATATTTAGGGAAACAGACAAGGAGCTTCAGAAAGCATGGAATTTCATCTTTCTAGTGACGAAAAAGAGTATGAGGGGCGACAACCTTCCTCTCTCAAACCCAGCTTTGCACCACACTCCGAACCCATGGTGGAGGTTTCCCCTTGATTACTTTCTCCTACTTCCCCTAGACAGGAGCCATTGAGCAGCTTAAGCAATCCTTTGCCTCGAAATATTGCTGGATTAGTTGGAATTACAATTGGTCCCAGTCTAAATCCAATCCTAGAAGAATCTTCTAGAGCATGCGATAACTCTTGCCCAAGGGATATCAATGACCCACAAGGATTTTTTTCCCAAACCTATGAGTCCTTTAGAAGGGCAATGAAGCCTTCCTTTAGAAATATGATTTGTGACTTGACATCTTTTCATTCTCTTGGAATTGTGGTGATCACTGAAACTCGCATTTTGGGCAATAGAGCTGGAGACATTCTTCGTCATCTTTCTTTTGATGACATTCATACCACTTATGACATTGGTTATGCTAGTGGTATCTAGCTTTGTTGGCGTAAAGACATAGTTGATCTGGAAGTCCTCTCAGCTACAGAGTAGGAAATTCAAGCCATTGTTAAGGTACATAATTAAAATTTTTCTTGGTTGCTTTCCTCCATTTATGCTAGTCCTAAGTTTGAAGAAATGAAAGCTCTTTGGGAAAATCTCTACACAGTCTCTAGCCTTCACTCCTTACTATGGTCAATAGTTGGTGACTTCAATTGTGTGCTCACAAACTCAGAAAAATCTGAGGAACACCATGTTGATTTAAGAAGAACCACAGCCTAAAGTGATTGTATGAAATCCTGCAACATGATAGATTTGGGTTTCTTAGGTCCTAAGTTCACTTGGACTAATTGTAATGGTATTTCAGGCCTCATTCAGTTGAGAATTTGATTGTCGTTAGGCTAATCCAAGATAGTGCCTTGCCTTCCTAAAGGCCCATGTTACTCATCTCCCCAGGGTTAGTTCAGATCATTGCCCTCTCCTCTTCAGCTTGGACAGCTCTATGTCAATCAAACTTGAGAGGCCTTTTCACTTTGAAAAAATGTGGCTTCATCACCTTGGTTTTCCTACAGTTGTAGAGAAAGCTTCGGCTCCCCCCAATAATCTTGACCAAGGCATTATCTCCTTCAATGCTCTGGCGACCACCTAGAATAAATAAACTTCTGCAGCCGATTTTCCCGGAAAAGAAATGTCCTTACAATATTACATTGCCTCCAAAAAGCTTTAGCTACTAGGCATTCGTCTTTTCTTATCTCCTTTGAGCAAGAGCTATCCTTGGAATATGTTACTATTCTTAACCAAGAGGAAGATTTTTGGTCCCTAAAATCCTGGCTAAACTAGCAAATTCATGGAAACAGAAACACAGCCTCTTTTCATGTTAAGATGATTACAAGAAGGGAGCAAAACAAAATTTTTCGCTTGCAAAACCATCTTAGGGAATGGTTAAACTCAGAGCAGCAAATTATGGACCTTATCCTTAACAGATTCAAGGACTTATACAAATCCCAACACCTTGCCTCCATCTCCCACTCTGAATTTGATGTTGATTGGGCAAAATCTCTTTCTAGTGAGGATTCCTCCTTTCTCTGGTATGAAGTTATGCCCCAAGAAATCAACTCTACTCTCTTCTCCTTCAAGCCTTATAAAGCCCCCGAAGAGGATGGTTTACATGCAGGCTTTTGATAGATTGGAATGGAGCTTCATTAGAATGGTTCTCATTTACTTCAGCTTCCCCTCAAAGCTCATCTCCTTGATTATGAGCTGTGTTTCCTCCACTTTTGTCTCCATCCTTTTTAATGGTGAGAAACTTGCCCCTTTCAAGTTTTTCCGCGGCCTTAGACAAGGGGACCCCTTTTTCCCCTTATTTGTTTATTCTCTGCCTTGAATATTTGGGTTTGCTCATTCAAGGTCAGTTGTCTTTTGGCTTTTGGAAACCAGTCAAAGCCTCTCAATTGGGACTTGCCTTCTTTCATCTCTTCTTTGCCGATGATCTCACTATATTTGCTCATGCCACCCTTTCCAATGCTGATGTTATTAATGAAGTATTTACTAAGTTTTGTATCTAGGGACAAAAAGTTATTAAAGAGAAGTCACTCATTCTATTCTCTAAAAATACCCGAGTCATGTCACTTTGCTGTCTACTCTAATCTTGATATGCTTGAAAACAAGAAGTCCGACAAATATTTGGGATTTCCTCTTAAATTCTCTGATCGTGGTTAGAGAGATTTTGACTTCATTCTTCGCAAAGTCCAAGACAAGTTGGCTAGCTGGCAAGCTAACCTACTGTCCCTTGCAAGTAAAAGGGTCCTTATTCAATTAACGTCAAGCCCTATTCCTGATTATGTTGTGCAAAGAGCCTTCATTCCAAGCAGAATATGTAAAGAGATTGATTGTACTAATTGGAACTTCCTCTGGGGTTCTACAGCTAGGAAAAGGAAGCTTCATTTAGTGAGTTGGGACAAGGTAACTCTTCCAAGAAATATTGGAGTTCTTGGTCTTTATTTTACTAACTTCTTGCCAAGCTAAATAGGAGAATCATTGCAAAACCCGATTCTCTTTGGGTTTGTGTGCTAAAGGCCAAATATCTCACCTCTCATAACTCCTATTCTCATTGGTCTTTTAGGAGACCAGGATCAAGAACTTGGGCTACTTGTAAAATGGCTAAGCCTATTCTTGACTTTGACCTTAGAAAAGGGGTGAATTCTGGCAGTAACACCCTTTTTTGGCATCACAAATGGACATCTCTAGGCACCATTATTTCTTGTATCCCTAGATCTCTTAACATCAATGAAGACTCTTCTCTTGTTAATCAAGTTCTAGATGAGAATAAGAAATGGGATTGGAGCCCCCTCTCTTTTGACTTACGTAGATCCATTACTGACAACCTTCAAGCCACCCCTCTCAATCTTCTTATTGTGATGACTCTTAGGCTTGGGGTCCTTCCAAGGATGGAAACTTTACTCTCAAAGCTGCCTACCGCTTGGCAAAAGGATTATGCCCACAAAATCCACCATCATTTTATGCTAACTGGGTTTAGAAAGCTAAGACTACTTAGAGAATCCAATTTTTTTCTTTGGCTCTGCTCCTTCAACAATATCCCTGTGCGAGATATCTTGAGTTCTAGAGGTTTAAACATTAATGGCTCTTACTCCATTTGCTGTCTCCATGATGAGTCCATCATCTATCTCCTTCAAGATTGCCATTACTCAGCTTCCTTTCAGGAAGAGCTCAGTATTCCTCACAATCTCAAATCTACCTTGCTCTTGCTTATTCATAACTGGCTCCATATAAATGGTACCTCCAACCTTTCCTCCCTCCACCATAATATTCCTTGGTGCACCTTATTTCTCTTCAACCTATGAGATCTCTAGCTCAACCAAAATTTGGCTACATTCCAAGCAAAACCTCCTAACTCCAATATGTCCAAGGATTGTGTTCTTAAGATTGTTGAATTTCAATATCTAATCTCAGGCAAATCTCCCCTTCGCTCCTGCTATACATACTACATTTGTTGGGAAAAACCTTCCTTGAGTTGTAGTAAGTTGAATACAAATGATTCGGTCTCTCCCAACTCCGCCTATGCTGCAGGTGGTGGGCTCATTCGTAATTCCAATGGAAATTGGGTTCGAGCCTTTTCTCATGCAATTGGGACTTTTCCATCCTTCTGGCAGAGCTCTGGGTTTTAAGAGATGGGCTACTTATGACAAAATCTCTTAGGATTGAAAAGCTCATTGTCAATGTGGATGCAGCAGATATAATATCACTTGTTTCTAATTCAAATTCTACAAATAGACTAACCTAGCCTCTTGTGGTTGACTGCATGGCCATTCTTCAAACTTTCCATTAGGTGAAAATCGGGCATTGCTTTAGAGAGGCTAATAGAGCAGTAGATTTTCTTGCTAAATATGGTTGTTCTCAAGTAGAACCTTTTATTATTTTTTCTCAGCCTCCTCTTGCTTAGAGGCTTTGCTTTTGGATTGTAATTTGGCTCCTATTCCTCAATCTATTCGAGCTCCCCCTTAACTTTATTTAACAGACTCTCTTATTTCCAAAAGGAAGAAGCACTCTACTAGGCTTATGGTGAGAACATTTTCTGGGGTAGTGTTTTTTTTTGTAACCTTTGGATAGTTTACTTGTCATGTGTCATTCATTAGTTTTAAAATGGGAGAGAACGAGGGACTTATAGACTGGAGGAGAGCCAGACCCCTAGTCCTTACAATGGCTTACGCAAAACATTATTTAAGCTAAAACATGCCTAACAAACTTTTTTTTTTAAATGATTCATATACGAATTAACAATTCATTAATTAAAATGGATTTTTAGATATAGAGATTATCCATAAAGTAGATAACATTGTAGCTTAGGCAAGTTAAATTTTTTTTTTTTTCTCCCTTGTAATCTCTCTCACTCTCTCTTGCACACACCAAACCTGCCATGCTCGAATTCACAAGATTTTGCATCCTCAAAATTCTAGGAGTTGTACACACAAGCTTTTTAATCTTAGTTAATTCATGGTGTAACGAATTGAAGGGTGAACCAACCACATCACTTAGGAATTAGAGTTTTTACATTTTCAACCTTGATCAAATTCTCAAGATCACAGAATATGAATCACTTTTTTAGTCAACCAAGTTCAAAATTCATCCATACCATTCAATGCAAAATTTTGTAAAAATACATGATTACTACAATAATAGTGTAGATTTATACTGGCACTATTTATTTTGCATTTAACTTTTTATTCTTTTTTATGTATTCTAATGATGAATGAAGAGGGTAAATATTGCTTATTGTATACAAAGAAAGATAAAAAAAATAAAAAAAAAATCATTAAAAATTAATATTTTAATGAAATTTAATATAAAATAGATAATCTAATGTGAGATGTTTTAAAAAGTGAGATGTATGACGGAAAAAATTGGTTCTTCTGACAAAATAAATTTTTTGCACAAGCTGATGTGAATGATCTAAGATCTTAGCCTTTTGGCTAAGATCAAGTGTGAAATAGCTCTAATCAATTAAAAAGCAATTGCTTACAAAGACAACCACTTCAGTAAACAATTTTGACCCCTTTTTTTAAGCCTTTCATTGTTCGGTTGGCCAACTTATTATTTGTTAATGTGAGACAAAAAAAGTGATTTTAAAAAATCGTCTCAGATGATAGTCTCTCTTGTTGTTTCAAAAAGTATACTTTAGTCCTTGTAAAAGGATAAATTTCAAAATTAATTAATTTTAATAAGGATTCAATATAAAATCCCTTATATACGCCCTCAAAAAAAACAATGATATATCATTTACAGATTCCCAAATGTCCTCTAACTTCAAATTCCCAACCACTTTCTTTTAAAATTTCTATTCATAATTAATTTCCAATATCAAATAACTGAATAAGTCTCCATGGGCTTCTTTCTAGGGAGAAGTTTCTTCACGTCCAGCAATATATGGGTATGAAAGAATTAAGCAAACTATCTACCGCATTAGAGACAAAGATTTCAATTAGTATGAATTTCTCAAGAGCTTGCTACCTTATTGGTAGTTGAGCTATGTCATCTTCATCGTCATCATCATGCCAAGAAAACTTGAGGTGCGTGTCAATTGCAAGCAGCATTAATCGGTGGTGGAGTTGAATCAATGGCTAGGTTTCAGTGGTTGTTGGGTTAGGATTGGTGTCGGGTCATTTTGATGTGGTCGTTTTGGTGATTTCTAGGTTAGGATTGGTAGTTGCTAGGTTGGGATTGGTGGTGGGTTTCGGTGGTTGTTGGGTTGGGATTGGTGGCAAGGATTCAGTGGTGGGTTGTTTCAGTGGTTGTTTTGTGTGGTGCAACAACGGTGGGTGGTGGGTTGGGATTTTGGTTGTAGGGGGTGGTGGTTGCTTGTAGGAGGAAGAAAGAGAGAGAGTAAATAAAGATGAAAGAAAGAGTAAATAAATAATAATAAAAGAATATTTAAATGAAGAGGTAAAAAAAAAAAGAAAAAAAAAAAAAAGAGTTTAGGATGTTGGTTGTATTGTAAAGTGATATGATATGATAGATAAGGTAACTTTTTAGATGGTAAAATAACAATTATTATGCAAACCCGGATGTGAATGCTCTTCAGAGGAAAAATCAAAACCATCCTATGCACCCAAAATTTTGTTTATAATGTCAATAGTGTGTGTGTATAATGTCAATAGTGGGGGAGGGGGATTTGAACCATATTCTCCTATTAAATAAGAGGAGATTATGCCATTAAATTCCAAGACTATTTACGTGTGGCCAATATGTGTGTGTATGTGTGTATATATATATATATATATATATATAAACAAATAAGAGTATCCGGACTTCTTTGAGCATTTAATAATTCCTTTAGGTGCATGTAGTCCCCCACAAAGATTATACCATTAAATTATAAGACTCTTGACGTGTGGCCAAACTTGAGTGGCTAAAAAATTGTACCCATTTAAAGTTCAACAAGCTACAAAAGAGTAATTTAAACTGAAGTTTAACAAACTACAAAATTGTAGGCAAATATGTCATTTTGATAGTATTCAATTTGATTCTTATTATTTTCAACTTGTAATCAATTTGGTCCATACCACCAAATCACAACTTTTCTTACACTTTCTTAGTAACCAAATACAAATCAAATTTACTAATCTCCAACTCTAATAGACAAATATATACTTAGCAACTAAAACAAACTTAGATTTGGACCCATAATGACTGTAAATTAAAAATAACATTTTTTTTTTTTTTGAGAAGGAGATTAAAAATAACATATGCAAACTTGACTACAGGTTAAAAATAAAAACAATTAAAAAAATTGATTACTACCAAAATGTAATCCCAAAATATATGGAATAATGGCATTTTGGCCAAAAATGAATTAGGTTAGGTCATAATTTTCTGACCTGACCCGACTCGACCTGAAAAATACATGACCCAAACCCAATTTTTTTTTTTACCCAAAACAAAAATGGGTTGACTCGTGAACCGACCCGTGTTTTTTGCGGGTCAACCCAACCCGAACCATTTTTTAAAACTTTTTTTTTGGTAAAAAAAATAATAAAATTAAGACAACATTGGTTTAATTGTTTGTTGCGAGCTTTAAGGAAACAACTGAAACATTTACATAACTGTATGTAAATTAATTGAAAGATGAATGATTAAGCATTCTGTAATGAGTAAAAAATTTTAGATATCAAATAGTAAAGTACATGCCAAGATAATCTTGTTACAGTAGAGTTAAAAACATAGATTTAAAATTATAGACATGTGTGAGAAATATTCATAAGTGTGAAAATAGTGAAACCAAATTATCAAATTAGCATAAATTATGAATGCTTAAACCTATTTTTTAACAATTTATGTCCAAACTAAACGGCTTTCAAAATAAATTATGATATTTCCTAGAGTGTGTGTTGCTTAATAATGATATGATATTCATAAAAGAAACCATATATAAATAAGTAAACAATCAAACTTTAATGTATATCTCAAATTGAAATAGAGTACCAACCACAATTGATAATAGATTATAAAATTAATTTTCAAGATTGTAAGTTTCTTATATGTTTTTATTCTTTATCAAATGAGTTATCCAATAAGTCATTTGTAATTTTATTTTATATTTTGTGATGTTGATATTGTGTAGAAATAAAATTTATGCATTTGTTTTACTTATCTTTGTATTATTTTGTTTTAGATAGCAATGTTAGGATTTGTATAATTTTAAAATTATTGGGTAAATATTAATATAACTGAGTTTATTATTGATATAAGTGGTGAATTCAAAGTAGTGTATTTTACATCAAATAATTTGTTACATGACTTTCTAAATGGCAAATACATGTTATTTTCTTTATTAAAAAAAAAAATATGTAAAAAATATGGGTCAACCCGACCCGACCCACAACCCAACCCGACCCGACCCGACCGTACCGTTTTGCCATGTCTAGGTCCTTACGTTTATTGGAGGGAGGGAGGGTAAAAAAGGAATTAGGCATTCAAGTAGAGGAGGGCATATTTATCCCCTATCTAAATCTTCGTCTCTCAAACCCGACAGAGCTCTCTTTCTCTTGCCTGTTTACTGCCGCCGGTTTCTGCTTCTACTCGTTTCATATTCTACCTTTCATATTTTATTACCAAAATAAAGGTACTTTTTTTTTTAATGTTGTTTCTGTATTAGGTTTTCTGTCTTAGTTTGATTCTTTTATTGACATTTCTTTGTTTTGCCCCTTCAGTTCACTGTGTTAAGTAGTTTCGTTTTATACAGAAATTTTAGCCCGTATTGCTATTTCTCTTTTTCTTTCCAGTATATAAGAAAAAAGAAAGGCTCTTGAAATTTTCTCAGCAGCCTAACAGGGTGCAGTATCTGCAAAGTGCTAGGGTTTTGGTTGATTTTCTTTTTCTTTAATTTATTGGGTTGAAAAGAAGCTTCTTTTATTTGAAACCCCTTATCCTACATTTACTTTCATTCACAATTCTGTTGGACTTAGGATTCATATTTGAGACCCAAAAACATTATATGAAAAAGGGTTGTCATTGATTCAGTGTTTTTCCCTGCTCAGATGGATAGGGAGAGGCTCATGAAAATGGCTGGGGCCGTTCGTACTGGTGGAAAAGGAAGCATGAGAAGGTGTGACGTTCTTTCTAGAATATGTATACTTTCATTTTGTAGCTTAATCAACTAAACATAAAAGTTTATTTTTCACTAGAAAGAGCTGCTCATTTTGTAAAAACAAATAGAATGATAGGTGGACTACAACATTAGTCAGTAATAGGAATCTTTTTTTTTTTTTTTTTTATTCTTTCCTTTTTATTTGATTCAATACCAGCTATTTGTTATGGGAGAAAGAAGTGTTATTTGAGTCAGAGCTCATTGGCACAAAAATGGGATATGATAACATATGATTTAAACATTAACTTTGTCTGGAATGAAAATCATTCTATAAATTTTTTTTAGATTATAAACCAGTAGGATTTAATTCGATAAACATTTGGAAGAGATTCTCCAAGCTTCATTCTTCTGGTTCAAAATTTGATATCAGAAAGATTAATCATGCATACTTTTAATTTTCACAAAAACTACGTAGTGTATTTGTTTGTTACTTTTGTTTAATGTGTCAAAGTTTATTTGAGTTTGATGCACAACTGCCTTGTGTGCTTTTGTACTCAGGAAAAAGAAGGCTATTCACAGAGCCACGACCACTGATGATAAAAGGCTTCAGAGTACATTGAAGAGGATTGGGGTGAACACTATCCCAGCTATTGAAGAAGTTAACATTTTCAAGGATGATGCAGTCATCCAGTTTCTTAATCCCAAAGGTTAACCTCCTAACCTAAATATGCTTATCCCACCAATGTTTTTATAATTGATTTCCTTTTTGGCAACCAATGACTAATAATTTTTTTTTTTTAATCTTGTATCACAGTTCAAGCTTCCATTGCTGCCAACACTTGGGTTGTTAGTGGTTCTCCTCAAACTAAAAGTATTTCTCATTCTCTTCTTCAACCATTGATATTTTCTAGAATGCATGTCTGCCTTTTTTCGGTAGCTTTTTATGTGTCTTTATTTCTTTCTAGATGTGGTCTACATGAGTTGCTGAAATAGTATGTGGCCCATTTAAATGTTGTAATATTGCTGAGGGTCTTCTAACTTTATGCTTAGCATTCCCAGATTTTCATTCATGTCATATAATAAGCCTTAAATCAGATCTTAAAGGGGCATTGCACTTTTGTCACGGACTTGTCACTGCTGCACATCTATTTCTTTAATAATCTTCAATGGATAAGAACTAAGACTTGAACTTGTGTTTCAGAATTGCAAGATATTCTCCCAGGGATCATCAACCAACTAGGTATGATGCAATTATGTTTATTTTTCTCACATTTAAATCATAATTTTTTTGTTCTAATAGTTCCATATTAGTATTTGTCAGCTACTCGTATTTTGAGACCCTAGTACAAGCAAATTGCTTCTTGTGCTTGCTAACCTAAGGCTTTTTGTCTTTACTAAGTTAACTGATGTTAAATATTTCTTAAATGTGCCTTGAATATCTAATTGGTTTGTATATTGTAGACTAGTCAATCCAATTTTTGCATTATTTTTGGATTTGTAAGTGGGTTAGAGTTTGCTTGCTTAGATGAGTTTGAGAGGCTTTCTCTTGGGGGGGTGTTTGAGAAGGAGGAGATTCTTGAGGCTCTTAGGGAGGCAGAGGGTGATAAGGTTCTTGGGCTTGATGGGTTTACTATGGCTTTCTTTCAAAAATGTGGTTTACTGTGGCTTTCTTTCAAAAATGTTGGAGTGTGCTAGATGGTGATATTATGGATATATTTTTTTTTTTTTTTGGTAGATTTTCGTAGGCAATGTGTCTTCTCTTAATGCCACTTATGTTTAATCCCTAAGAAGACCAATGCTATCAATATTAAGGACTTTTGCCCAAGTCTTGTGGGTATCCCATATAAAACTTGGCTAAGGTGTTGGCACATAGACTTAGTAGTATTTTGGGTAAGCTCATTTCTAACTCTCGGAATTCCTTTGTTGGAGGGAGACAGATCCTTAATTCGGTTTTGATTGCCAATGAATGCTTGGATAGTAGAGTGAGGAGTGGTACACCTGGTGTGATTGTTATGTTGGATATTGAGAAGGCTTATGATCATGTGAATTGGAATGCCTTATTTTATCTTATGGAGAGGATGGGTTTTGGGGAGAGGTGGGGGAGATGGATGAGTGCTTGTATTACTACAGTTAGGTTCTTTGTTCTTATCAATGGATCTCCAGAGGGTATTTTTGATAGTTCACGTGGTCTCTGTCAAGGGGATTCCCTGTCACCACTCTTATTTCTCTTGATAATGGAGGTGTTGAGCAAGTTGTTAAAGAGAACAAAGGAGGGCGGTTTTCTTTTGTGGTTTTCTAGTTGGGACCCAGATGCAAGGGGGCTTGAATATTTCTCATCTCCTTTCTGCTAATGATACTATATTATTTTGTGATGCTTCTAGGGAACAATAATAATTATATGTTCGGATGGTGTTGATCTTCTTTGAAGCTATCATGGGCTTGAAAATTAATGTTTGCAAGAGTAAGATTGTTCTAGTAGGTGAGGTAGGGTAGGGAATCTGAATACCCTGGCTCATTTGCAATGTTGTAGGGTGGGTAGCCTGCCTATGACTTATTTCTTGTGGCTCACTATAAGGATGCATCAATTTGGAATCCTATTATTATAAAAATGGAGAAGAGGCTTTCTGGAAACCTTTATATTTACCAAAAGGTGGCAAACTTACTCTGTAAAAAAGTACTCTTTTGAGTCTTCCTTCTTATTTTTTATCTTTGTTCACCATCCCTCAACCTTTGACAACTAGATTAGAAAGGATTCAGAGGAATTTCCTGTGGGGGAATTCTGAGGAAACTTTTAAATATCCGTTAGTTGCTTGGAAAAAGGTTTGCAGGCCGGTGGAAATTGGTGGTTTGGGGATCCAGAAGATTGGGTTGGTTTAACCAAGCCTTGCTTGGAAATTGGTTATGGCGTTTTGGGAAAGAGAGTAACAAGTTGTGGAGACAGGTTATAGTAACCAAATATGGTGTGGCTAGAGGGGGGTAGTGTACTAGAGGTGTGAGAGGGACTCATGGATGCGGGATGTGGAAGAACATTAGGGCTGGTGCAGAGAGCTTCTTTGGACAGTAGGGTATGATGCAGGGGAGGGTCAATGCATTCAGTTTTGGCATGATCCTTGTTATGGGCATACTCCTCTCAAGGAACTCTTCCCAAATATGTTTGCATGTTCTTTGTCTAAAGAAGAGTGGATTTCTAACTTGGTTATTTCTGCATCAGAAGGGGAAAGGAGTTGGAATTTACAATTCCGTCAAGCTTTTCATGATTGGGAGTTGGAGGGTTTATGTTCTCTTTTTGAGATTCTTTATTCCAATATGTTGAGGGGTGAGGGGGATGATAACCTGACTTGGAAGTTGACTCCGTCTGGTGTGTTTGAAGTGCGCTCTTATTATTTGTTCTTGTATGGTTCTCTTACGGATGATTTTCCTTGGGAGAGTATCTAGTGTGTAAACGTACTTAAAAGGGTATCTTTCTTTTTATAGGAAGCAACATGGGATGGGATACTTACCATTGATAATCTTGTTAAGAGAGGCTGGTCCTTCGTTAATAGGTGTTGTTTGTGTCGTTGTGAAGGGGAATCTGTGGACCATCTTTTGCTACTCTATCATTTTGCTTATGCTTTATAGAGTGAAATTTTTTGGTGTTCGAGATTCAGTGGGTGATGCCAAAGTCAGTTGTTTCTCTCCTTTTTGCATGGAGGAATTAGTTCAAAAAGTATTGGTCAAATATTTGGATTATGGTTTCGGGGTGTCTAATGTGGTTAGTTTAGCAGGAACTATTTGAAGATAAAGAGAAATGTCAATAACTATTAAAATCTCCTCTTTGGTACTCTATTTCTGTGTCTCGAGTTTGGGGTTATACACAATGTATTTCCATTCATGCTTTTCTTCGTTCTATTAGCTTTACTCCTTGAGTTTATTGTATTCATTTCCAGTTCAGAGTGTCCATCATCGTGAACACTTTGAAATTTTTTATCAATAAAATCTCTGTTACCTATCAAAAAGAATTACTAAGTTACACATGCACCCAGTGCCTGTTGTGGAAGTTTTGACATATGATAATTGGTAAGTAGATGCTAATTGCAATAGAGAAAAATATGAAACCAGGGCATTGACATCCACTACAAAAAGGAACAATTACAATAGAGAAAAACATGAAAAACCAGGGCATCTACAGGAACTTTATTGTCTGTTATCCATTTCCAGTGAAGTCAAAATCCCCAAGATCCAATTGCATAGTCTTCTTTCTGAATTTTAAAAATCAAAGATGGTAAATCCAAATGATAAAATCTTCAGCTTTTGACTATTGATTTTTAAACAATGAGATTTTATGGTTTTCATTTCAAAATCCTGCAAGAAGTTGCTGGTGGATGTGTTCAAATGTTGGCAATGGCTCAGGTTCATGTGGGTTTGAGTCAGATTTTAATCCTGGCTTCAGAAAAAACTACTCAAATCTGGATTTAATCTTTTTATGCAAGATTTATGTATGTATTCTCTTAAGGCTAAATGCTGCTAGCTTGAGTTCTGAAGGTTTATTCTGTAGAATTATAGCCTCGTTTAAATTTGTTCCATTTCGACATGAAATGCAAATCTTAAGGCTATACAGCAGCAAATATTTAAGTTTAATGTTTTTTTTCCTACTTGACTCTGATCAAATGACTATTTTTATTTGACTCTTTTTCCCGAGCTAGCAGATTACTTTCTTCTTTGAATGTTTGTCTAGCCCCCCTGAGAAACACACACACTTTTGCACATGCAACATGCAACCCAAACCAGTAACATTTGAAAAAGGGAAAGAAATCCCCTTGCCCTAATGAATGAGAGAGAGAAGAAATGAAATATACATCTGCTTTGACTCTGAATTATCTTAACATACAATGTTTTTATGAGATAAGAAAATGACCCTTGAAAGTTCATGTGTGTACAGTGTTGCCCCCCATTCCCCCCCCCCCCCCCCCTCAACTCCCAAATCTTGGCTTGAGAAGGTCCCAAACAATTCTGCCTGAAGACTCCATAGCTATCGAGCATAGTAGTTCAAATATTGCTTTGAGTGTCATTGATTGCCAGTACCTCTTCCATCTTTGTTGACCTCAGTAGCTCTACGTCTGCTGATGTCAAACAGCTCACACAGAAAATTATATAATATTCATGTTGTTGGAGTTTTTAAACTGCGAAATGTCTCTTTTATTCAATAATCTATGCATATGTGATTCAAATGATGAGTATTAACAGCTTAAGCAAGAGTAATATAAAATAAAAAAAAATACTCCAGTGCTGATCTTTTTGAATGATTGTGGGAAATGAGGCTATTTTAACCCAAGGAGTTATATTAATTTTATTAGATTATATGGCTGCAGGACATTATTTAGCTGGAAATTACTTTTTTTCTAGTAGTCTTGACAGAAACTAATTCTGTGGGCTTTCTGGAAATGAATTTGTTGTGTTTTGTTATCTCAATCCAATTGACTATCTTGCACTGACATATATGGGTTTCAATTTTTAGGGCCAGATAACTTGGACAACCTAAGGAAGCTGGCGGAGCAGTTTCAGAAGCAGCAACCACCTGCTGGTGCACAAGCAACGCAAGAAGAAGACGATGATGAAGTCCCGGAGCTTGTTGCTGGTGAAACCTTTGAAACTGCTGCAGAAGATAGTCATACTCATACTTCTTAGACTGGTTGTTTGAATGGTTTCCAATATCAATTTTAATACTTTGCTGGGCATTTCTTTCCCCTTATGGCCTTCAGCTCTTGTGATAGTCACTTTTCTTGATGTGTTGAATCCAGTGAAAGAATTGTAGCTTGATGAGACCTATTATATCGTTTGAATGGCAGTTTTTATTGAGTCATGCGGCCCTTCCATAAACTGCATTATTGCTAATTCCCTTTTATTGTATACATTGATGGCGAGGCTCATCCTTGGATTATACCAGCCCACCAACCTTATTTTTACCATATTGATGCTTTTTGAAGACATGGCTTAGGAAGTTCACTAAATTGTGTCGGAGAGTATCACAATTGCACTTGTACGGACACCATATAGGTGCACTAGTCCTCACGTTCACAATGGCTTACGCAAAACACTATTTGAGCTAAAACATGCCTAACAAATTTTTTTTTTAAATGATTCATATATGAATTAACAATTCATTAGTTAAAATGGATTTTGAGCTATAGAGATTATCCATAAGTAGATAACATTGTAGCTTAGGAAAGTTAATTTTGTATTCTTTTTTCTCCCTTGTAACCTCTCTCTCTCTCTCTCTCTCTCTCTCTCTCTCTCAAACACACGAAATCTACCATGCCTGAATTCACAAGATTTTGCATCCTCAGAATTCTTGGAGTTGTACACAAGCTTTTAAACTTAAGAAAATTCACGGTGTAACAAGTAGAAGGGTGAACCAACCACATCTCGTAGGAATTAGAGTTCTTGCAGTATAAGTGTTGATCAAATTCTCAAGATCAAAGAATATGAATTTTAAATTTGTCATTTGTCAAGGTAGCAAGCATCAATCCATTGTTAGTCTCAGTCTTGAGCTCATACTCACATTAGTGAATCAAACCGTCCATAGCCAAAAACATATAGAGCAAGGTTTTGTACCTTCAACAAAGATGCGAAGCTAGATGAGAACCCGATGTGTGAGGTTGCTGAAGAATAAATGGGAAAAAAATATTTTAATAAGAGTAGAGAAATGGAAGTGGGTTGTATGTGAGAGTGAATAGGCAAAATAGAAACTGTAGCTCTTTATGTTAGAATATGCCTAAAATTCCTATTAAAAGAAAAAAAAAAATGCCTAAAGCATTGCTAATGCAGCTCCACTACTTTATAGATTTTTCACACGCGCGCATACATTTTTTTTTTTTTGGTGAAAAAAAAAAATGGGTAGAGGGGGGCGACCAGTGTGGCTTCCCTACTTGGACGTAACCATAGTAGCACCCTACCCGCTCCCGGGCGAGACCCCATACTCCCGGTCTGTGAGAAACTCACTTATTATTATTTTGGACTGTTTGGGATGGAGATGGGATATAAGGAGCACCAACACAAAGCTAGTTGTTGAGGCTCGAACCCAAGTCCTGAGACTTGCCAGCTCGAACCAACACACACGCATACATATGAACTATAAACTAGACTGCATATGTAGTTATGTACAGTGTACACACAAAATATGCTTGCACCATTATCCATATGCACACACACAAATACATAGAGTAAGAGCATCTCCAAGAACCTTTTTATTTTCTCACTCAAATTTGAAAAATAAACCAACTTTTCTGTATTAATTATTCACTTTTTTAAAAAACACACCCTCCCAGAGCCTCTCTATCAATCCTTTACTTCATTCAAATTTTTTATTCTTATTATTCAGCATTCACCATACAATACTGCCTTGTTTTAGAGGCACCCTTGAAAGGCCTTAACAATTACAATTGCAATCGCTTCTCAAACCTCCATAGTTCCCTCCACCACCAAGGTCATGGGGTCCATATTGGGTCAAATCAGGATCTCTATCATTTGTTTTTTATTATTCTTTCACACGTTTGTTTTAGTTCTATGTTTTTTATTATTCCTTCACACTTTTGTTTTAGTTCTACGTGTGATAGAATTGTGTTTTCTGTCTTGATTGTGCATCTCCCTCTTGAGCCCAGTATGCTTTGAAGAGAAGACAACTGGATATTTTGTTTAGTTAGTTTAATCACTTTCAAAAATTTTTCAAGGTCTGAAGAGCCACCGTAAATATGGGGAAAAATAGTTTACAAAGCACACTCTAAGTAGATACACAAGACATCGTTCAGCGGAAAGTTAATACACTGCTCACCAAGATCAAACTTCCCCCAATCTCCCCCCACTCAAACCAAAAATAAAATCAAACATCAATTTCATATTTTCGGGCATCAAATTAAACAATGTCAAATATGCTTTTAAGGTTTTTTGAAAAATAAACAAATAAATAATTAGTTATAGCTGTTGTATCAAGGAACCTTTTTACTATTGTTTAAAAAAAAAAAAACTAAATGCAGTGTCTTATATGTATCCACATTTATATCCATAATAAAATGTAGTGTCTTATATGTAGAGTGTGGCGCCTCAAAATGATGGTATCCGCATTAACAAGGACAAACTAAATGCAGCAAACTTGAGTGTCAAATGCTACTTTCATGAAAGCAATACCACCAGCATGATTTTAGGACACAGGTTTCAAGGTGCTAGAAATTCAATAGTTCTAATTTTTTTATCTAGGTAGTGAGCTTATATTTTTCTCCATAAGAGTCAAACCCATTAATACTAGAGTCTTAGAAAAAAAAGGTTATACAACATACTTGCGAGCCAAACAAAGGCAAATAGGCAGGGTCACACACCAAAACTAGTATATCCAATATTTGGATTTATCAGCGAGTGAAACTAGAAACAATTTCTGGGAATATATGTAATATGCTTTTATATTAACCTCAACCTCAGTTCCCGAGCATGCCAAGAGATGGTAGCCCTGAGACAAGGTCTTGAGCTTCACCACTACTGCAATTCAGCCTTTGACCACCTTGTGGGCTGAAGGATTCAACTGCTTGCTCTCCCATTTTATGGACACCCTCGGGTGAAATTATCTTTATATACCAAACATTATTGACAAACGCCCTGCACATGGTCATTTATAGTAAGTGCACAGAAATAGGTCTTGCCAGCCTGTTCTGAGAACCCATGGCCATGGCAATCATTTTATTCTGTTCTATACTATTAAAAAGTACATTCATAGATAAACATATAAATAACCAAGAGGTGAAGGGAAATAAAATCTAAAAAAAATGTTGATAAACAAATATAATAAAGTGATTTCTTGAAATCCTTAAACCCAACTCTCTCAAAGAGGCATCAATAAAATTAAAGAAGCTCATCAGAATGCAATAACAAAGAAAGAATCTTCATCCAAGTTCTGAGTAGACGCAATGGCAATGTTTTTTTTTTGGAGGGGGGAATGTTAGTGGGAACGCCTTCGACTCTACAGAGCATCTGGACCCGTCACTAAACAAGTTTTACTTTGCCTTTTCAAGGAGATCATGGAGAAGGAGAACAGAGAAAAGAGGCTTCATTCACAATCTCAATGTTGTCACAAGAAACCCCAAATTTAACAAAAAACCATTTTCAAACCAATTAATAGATAAACCTTCAAAAGCATCTAATCAAAGGGCTATCCATTGTAAATACTCTAATCAAAGGGCTATCCATTTAAATACCTACTCCCATGGGTCGTCTCCAAGGAGAAGCACATCATTTTCCCTGTCAACACATCCAAGCTACTAGCCTAATATAAGAGGGTCTTCAAACTTTCCCTCAATTCCAAACATCTGCGCCAGCTCCTCTTGCAGCTCATATAGCTGCTGAACCGGGAGATGTCTAGTGAGTGCCCAACCGACCCTGATTTATAAACCTATACAAAAACAGTGCATCATCTAGTCAAGACTACTAAGCAAGCAATAGTAATAATAAATTGAAAGACCCAAATAGCTTGCAGCTCATACCTTGACAAAAGTCTGAGATGGGGTTGGTGGATCAACTTGCCCTGCACTGTTCAATAACTCAGAGGAGTCTTGCTCTGAACCGTACAGAGAATTCTGAAATCCAGTATCCCCTAATGGCATTGAGGACACATCAGCATCAACTGATGTAGCAAAAGTAGACATAGTGGCACGGAGTAGAAGTCCAGATGAATCAACATGAACAACAAAAGAAGTAGGATTCTGAGAAGCAGAGTTACAAATTTCTGGCTCTTCAGTAGCATCTTTCCCAGGATAAGGTGAGTGTGACATTGAGTTGGCAAAATCATCAACCTTTGAATGTGAATACTTTGGAGCCCATGATTGTTGGGGTAACTTCTCAGCTAGCATGGACTGACCAACTCTGGAGAAGTTCAAAATATTGCTACTCCCTTCAGGACAAAGTGAACTGACCATGTTTTGTCTAGGGCTAATGGATGCTGAGAACTTTGTACTTGGATCCATGAAGTCTGCCTTCACAAAGGATGAAGAAGGCACATTTGACTGCAGCCTCTGATGCAGCTGATCACTTCGAATATGAAGTGTATTCTGATAGGTATGTTGCTGTTGCCATGCCTGATCCTCTTGTTGGTTGTTAAGTGATTGCCATATAAGGTGCTGTGGCATGTTCTCTGATAAAACTTGGGTTTGTGCCTGCAGGATATTAAGAGGAATTGCTTCTTCTTCTTGTTGCTGTTGTTGCTGCTGCTGCTGCTGCAAGAGTGAAGTATGGCTCCCTGGCTGTTGAAGACCCTGTAAAGGCTGCTGAAATTGCATAACTTGATGTCTTAGGAGATCTGCACTTCCTAGGTTCTGCATGCCAGCAGCCAACATGGCTTGGTACCCGTACTGCTGATTAGGATAATTTCCAAGCAACATTGGGTCCATTCTCTGCCGCATCCAGGGATACAAACTAACACCTTGAAAATTAAGGGAGTGAAGACCATGCTCTCCAGTTCCCCCTTGAAAAAATCAATAAAAATTAATATTTAATGAAATATAATGTAAAATAGATAATCTAATGTGATGTGTTTTGAAAAGTGAGTATGTAAAAGAGAAAAAATAGGTTCTTATGCTAAAATAGACAAAATTTTGCATGAGGTGATGCAAATGATCTAAGATCTTATCCAAAAATAGCTCTAATCAATTAAAAAGCAACTACTTACAAAGACAACCACTTCAGTAAAGGATATTGACCCTTTTTTAAGCCTCTCATTATCCGTTTGGCCAACTTATTATTTGTTAATGTGAGACAAAAAAAAAGTGATTTTAACAAATTCTTTTAGACAATAGTCTCCCTTGTGTTTTCAAAAAGTATACTTTAGTCCTAGTAAGAGGATAAAATTCAAAATTAATTAATAATAATAAGGATTCAATGCCTGAATGTCCCAATCCCTTATATACGCCCTCCAATAAAACAATGACGTATCATCTACAGATTCCCAAATGTCCTCTAACTTCAAATTCACAACCCCTTTCTTTTAAAAAATTTGTTCATAAGTAATTTCCAATATCTAATAACTGAATAAGTCTCCATGGCCTTATTTTCTATGGAGACAAAGATTTCAATTGGTTTGAATTTCTCAAGAGCTTGCTACCTTATTGGCAAGTGAGCTGTGTATACACCAATTCTCATATCAAAGTTGATTTATTCATTTATCTTATCACAGTCAATGTCATCGTCATCATCATGCTGAGAAAACTTGAGGTGTGTGTCAATTGCAAGCAACATTAACATGATTTCCTCCATAGGCGCATGCGACCTATCTCCAGCTACAAATTCAAAAACCACACCATCTACTTCAATCAAGCTGCACCCGGGAAGCTTCCGTACCCTTTTCTCTTCCATTCCCTTTCTTACCTTTGCGACACCATCCCATTGGTTAGCAGAAGCATACATGTTGGAAAGAAGAACATGAACCCCACCATGGTCTAGACTCTGATGAATCAAGTGCTCAACCGTTTCTTTACCCAACTCAACATCTCCATTAACTCTACAAGCATTGAGCAATGCACCCAAAACATAGGAGTCTGGTTCCATGGGCATCTCTCTCACCACCTTCTTTGCCTCTTCTAGCATCCCAGCTCTTCCTAAGAGATCTACCAAACAGCCATAGTGTTGGACCCCTGGCTCCATCCTGTACTCCTCACTCATGCTATTGAAAATTCTCATACCTTCATCCACCAACCCCATTCGACTGCATGCACTTAATACACATATAAATGTTACTTCATTAGGAAAAACTCCTTCATTCTTCATCCTAACAAACAACTCTATCGCACTACCACTCTGACCATGATTTGCTAGGCCTGAAATCAAAGAAGTAAACGCATAAACATCTCTATTCATATTCGGCATCTCATCAAATACACTACAAGCACTTTCAATGCACCCGCATTTTGCGTACATGTCAATAAGAGCAGTGCCCAACACTCTATCTAATTCCATCCCATTTCTATCCACATATGCATGTATCCACCTTCCCTGATCCAATGCGCCAAGAAAAGCACACGCAGTGAGTGCACCCACAATACCAGCATGATTAGGCCGAAACCCAGAAACCTGCATATCATTAAAGAGCTCCAAAGCCTCTTTGAACAAACCAACTTGTGCATGACCAGTTATCATCGCACTCCAAGAAACAGTATTCTTCACAGGCATTTGATCAAACAGTTCCCGTGCAACCAAAACTAGTCCCGATTTCACGTAGCCATTAATCAAAGCAGTCCACGTAATGACATCCCGGTTCACACTCGTATCAAACAACTTACGAGCTGATTCCATGCAGTCACAAGTCGCGTACAAATGGATCAACCCGTTCTGCACAAAGTCATATGATTCCCAGCCAAGCCTGACGACTTGGGCATGGAAAATTTTACCCAATGAGATATCAGAGAGGTGAGCACAAGCTCTAAGGAGAAAAGAGAAAGTATAGTTGTTGGGCAAGAAGCCAATGTGAAGCATATTCTTATAAAGACACACAGCTTTAATGGGTTCATTTTTCTCGGCAAAAGCTCTGACCATGGTGTTCCAAATGAGTTTGGATGGATTGGGTAAATGGTGAAAAAGTTGATAGGCGTGGTTCAAGTCTCCATGGTCCGACACTGCGCAGAAGGAGATGATCTTGGTAACGGCATGAGGATCCAAAAGGGTGCCTGAAACAGTGAGATGGCATTGGATTTGCTTTACATGCGTCATGGTAAGGCTCAGGGATTGGTCCAACAGGGCAAGAGCTCTCTGAGTACTTGCTTTCATCAGCCCCAATATTTTGGGAAAAAATGGCAGCCTGAAAACTTAAACTTTGCCCCCAACATATCAACAAATTAACAACACATATGATACCGTTTCTCTCTCTAAGCTCTGCCACGCAAATTTGCATAATCTCATTCTTCCTCTTCCACTGGTCAATCCCTTCCGTTGGTGGCTTGGCATCGCACCTCCGTCGGATCTAGTAGAATCGGCTGAGGTGTGGTGTTCTCCTCTCTAATCTGAGTTTTTTTTCCCTCTCTCTGATGATATCTCTCTATTCTTTTTGGCACGCACACTCGCTCTATCTGCTGCCGCTGGTCCGAGTCTAGGGGGGTAAACAAACCAAGCCGTTCAACTCAGGTTTAGCTCAATAAAAAGCCCGTTTATATTCGTTTGTTTATAAATAAGTTAAGTTTGAACCTTAGTTTTATGCTTGTTTGATAAACAAGATGAGCCCAAGCAAAAGAAAATTGTTTGTGAATAAACTCGTAAACAACAGGGCTCAAAACAAAACATGCCAACTTAGGCTCGTTTATAGCTTGATATATGTTTACTAAATAAACTCATTATTATGATATTACACGTTTTGGAATGTTAATTTATAGCTTGTTTATTCATATATGTTTTGGAATGTTAATTTATTTAAATTTATGAAGATTATAGTTGCATAAATGACAAATGTGGATATAAAATTGCATTTTGAACAATTACTCAAGTTATAGAAAATGAATAATGAACGGATGGATTTAATTATGTAAAATTGTAATTTAAACAATTTCTAATCACGGGTGGAATTAGAAGCATTATAAAATGAGCGTATTATTTTCTTTTCTTTTTGTTTACTTGATTTTTGGTGATAAGTACATCCAATGTTTTTGGATCCCAAGCTAAAAAGCTTAACTTGAGCTTAAGTTTGAGCTTGATATTAAGCTCGAGCTTCACTTAACTAATTAATCAAGCCAAGCCAAATCAAGCTAAGCTCAAGCTTTTGGCATTCTCACGAGCTCGAGTTCAAACATTGTTTTTAAGCTTGTCTCAAGCTCGAGCCAAGCTTGAGCATTTTATTTTTATTGACAAGCCAAGCTCAAATACACACTACTTGGCAAAGCTTAGCTCATTTACAACCCTATTTAAGTCTTGACTCTTGTGTTTTGAGTTCATTTGCTTTTTCTTTAATACAGTATTTTAAATTTGGACTTAAGGGAGGGAGGCAAAATTGGACAGGACCTATAAAACCCAACATGACACGCTACGAAATTAACAAGTTATTAGTTGAGGTTTAATGAGTTGATATAATATTCGGGTTGACATAACTTACCTGTTTAATAAACAGGTTAGGTTAGTGTCCAATTCATGGAATCCGTTTAAACTGGCTGAACCTTTTAACTAAATGACAAATTATTAATATACCCTTCAAATCCTAAGTATATAAACTTATTAGTTGTTGTGATTTATTTTCTTTGACATATTATGATTGATTATTTGTGATATTGAAATATACTTTAGTTTTAAATGATTATTTGTTATACAATTACTTATTCTGAATATTATATTAAAAATATTTATTTTTTTGGTTTTTAATAATTTAATTTGGTTAATACTTTTTTTTTTGGATAAAATTTGATAAATAGATCGACATGATTGACCCGTTTAATAAATGGGTTTTGTTAAGGTCGAGAAATCTTGACTCGTTTAATAAACATGTCGGGTTAATGTTGACTCATATAGTCAGATACTCATGAGTTGATACAAACCCGACAGGCAAACACGAATTGACACCCCTATACTGGACTATGGTTGACTAACGTTGCTGTTAATCAGACTTGTGGGTGGTGTAGAAATAATAATACTTGGGGGAAAAAACAAAAGAAAAATTAGTCATTTTGCATGTTGAGGAAAAAAAGATATATTAGTATTAGAATAACTTGAACACAAAATTTTAATTAAATAGTTTGCATTTAAAATGTAATATATACACTCACATATATATAATTTGATAGTTACAACTTTGGGAAAGGGAATTTTGAACTTTAGTTCTTCTCATAAATGTGATTAGGCAATGTCACTAGGGTCTTAACTCTTAACAATCCATGAGAAAGCTCTACAAATCGACAAATCATGTATGAAATTCCTTTTATAAGATCACATTTTGAAATTTTTGTGAACATATGTAAAAATTATGGGAAAAGATTGGGAGAAATGGGGAAAGTTTTAGGAAAGGTCGTTTGGAAGGATAGGGAAATTGTCTTGATTTTTTTATCCGAAGCTATGTTTGTATTGAGCAATAGTGTCATTTTCTCACTATAGAGAGGGTAATTCCATTTTGCAAGTGGTGATATGTCTCCCTCTGGCACATCATCAACTTCAAGACTGTGGGCTATTAAAAAACTCATATTATGGGTGCTTATATGACATTTAATAATACCAAGCATGGATGGAATGCCATTTTTCCAAAAGCTAAGTACTCATCAAGAGTATAAATCTGAATTTTAAAACATTAAAGCATTAGTAGCGAGGGTGTAAAGCCCTCCAAATTGCTATTCAACCTAAACCATTAAAAACATGCAAAAACTGGATTATTATATGTAAAAAATTATACCAACCTACTACAGTAATTTGGTACTTTTTCAAATTACTATTCATAGTTGGTAAACTTAAATTCCAATATTTTATTAACTCTCACTCTCTCTCTTTTATGACTCTCCCTCTTCTCTCTCTATTCTCTTTATTTATCTTCTCTGTCTCTTCACATTTTTGGTTGGGTTCAATCAATGCCTAGGTTTTAGTGGCGGGTCTTTTTCGTGGTTTCTAGGTTTGGATTGGGGGTGGGATTTTGGTGGTAGCTAGGTTTCAATTTCAATGGTGGAGTTGAATTGGTGACTGGGTTTCGGTGGTGGCCAATTTAGTGGTATTTGGGTTTTAGTTTCGGTGATGGAGTTTAATCGGTGTCTGGGTCTCTTGGTGGAGTTGAATCGGTTGCTGGGCTGGGATTGGTGGTGGGTCGTTTTGGTGGTTGATAGGTTAGGATTGGTGGTGGTAGTTTCGATGGTTGGTGGGTTGAGATTGGTGGTTGGGTTTTGGTGGTGGGTTGTTTCATTATTTACTGTGTGTGGTGCAGCAACGTGGTTGTTGGGTTGGGATTTTGGTTGTAAGGGATGATGGTTGCTTGTAGAGGAGAGAGAGAGAGAGAGAGAGAGAGAGAGTAAATAAATAATAATAAAAGAAGATTTAAATAAAGTGGTAAAATAATAGAGTTTGGAAATTAAGAGCATCCACATCAATGGTGTTAAATATCTATTTTAATACTCCAAACACCCAACGTCCAACATCAATGGTGCTAAACTTAAATTTTTTTACCAATCTATAATAGTGAACTGCTAGTAGTACCAATTCACTGTAATGAGCTACTACTAGTATTATATTATTTCTCTTTCTCCCTCTCAATATTAAATTAGTTTTTTCTTTCTCTCTCCATTCCCCCATTCTCTCCTTTCTCTTTATCTCTATCAAGCCAGTTCTCTCTCTCTCCTCTATTGCTTCCTCTCCTTTCTCGCCTCTCACAGCAAAATGGTGATAATGGCTTTGAGATCAATGTGCGATGACGTGTGGTGGTTGTTGAGATTGGCGTTGACGTTTTGAATTCTTAGGTTTGGGTTGTTCTAGCATTCAAGTTTGGTGCATTGTGGTGGAGATTTTTTTTGGGTGGGTTATGGGTTTTGTGAGTTGTGGCTTACTGGGTTTTGGGGGTAATTTGGCATCGACAATGATGGTGCTGGGGTCGTTATGTTAGTGCTAGGTGTGGCGAAGGGTAGCGGTTGTGCTTGGTTGTTTTACTAGGTGGTAGGGATGGTGGTGGGAGTGGTTGTGGTTGTGGTGGGTCGTTGATCGGCTTTTGGTGTGGTTGGGTTTCAGTGGAGTTGTGGTTTGTGTGGTAGTTTTTGGCTGATTTGGGTCACTAGGTTGTGATGTGGTTGGTGGCAGTGTGGTTGTGGTATGGATGGTGGGTTTGTGGTGGTTGGATTTTTATTTTTATTTTTTATTTTAATTATAGTTGCGGAGGTTTTGGGTGGGTTTGATATGGAATTTTTTTGGGACAGTGAGTTTATGACTATGGGTTGTGGCAACTGGTTTTGCTAGTAGTGGGTTGTGCGTGATGGCTGTGACTTGTGAGTTGTTGTTCTTGCTGGTTGTTATTGCTACAAAGAAGAGACAAAGAGATAGAGAGAGGAAGAGAAAGAAAGAGAAATAGATAAAAATAAATAAATAAATAATATTTCAATGAAGTGACAAAATAATAAAATCTTTAACGTTGGAAGTACTGTAAAGTAAAGTATTAAAATAGATAAAATGACGTTTTGAGGTGCTAAAAAGTTACTGTAATTGCTCACATACAGTCAAGTTGGTCTAAGTTATTTTTAATTTATGCTATTCTAGGTCCAAATCTATTACAATATACTATTCCAATTTACAATACACAGTCTCAAAAAAAAAAAAAAAAAAAGTTTCTCAAAAAAAGAAAAAGAAAATTATAATTCACCCAATATCGAATGACATCTTGGCCAAAAATGAATTAGGTCCTAATGTTTACTGGAGGGAGGAAGGGTAAAAAAGGAATTGGGCACTCAAGTAGAGGAGGGCATATTTATCCCCATCTTCATCTGTCAAACCGAGATTGCTCTCTTTCTCTTGCCTGTGTACTGCCGCGGCGGCTTTTGCTGCTATTCGTTTCATATTCTACATTTCATATTTTGTTACCAAAACAAAGGTACTTTTTTTATTAAAAAAAAAAAAAAATTTATTATTTAATGTTGTTTCTGTATTAGGTTTTCTGTCTTAGTTTGAATTTTACACATTTACTAACATTTCTTTGTTTTGCCTCTTCACTGTGTTAAATAGTTTCATTTTATACAGAAACTTTAGCCCATGCTGCTATTACTCTTTTTCTTTCCAGTATCTACAAAATGCTAGGGTTTTGGTTAATTTTCTTTTTCTTTAATTTATTGGGTTGAAAAGAAGCTTCTTTTATTTGAAAACCCTTATCTCCCAATTATTTTCACTCACAATTTTGTTGGACTTAGGATTCAGATTTGAGACCCAAAAAATTATATGAAAAAGGGTTGTCATTGATTCAGTGTTTTTCCCTACTCAGATGGATAGGGAGAGGCTCATGAAAATGGCTGTTGCTGTTCGTACTGGTGGAAAAGGAAGCATGAGAAGGTGTGACATTCTTTCTTGTTCAATAGAATATGTACAACTTCATTTTGTAGCTTAATCAACTAAAAAAAGTTTATTTCTCACTAGAAAGAGCTGCTCATTTTGTAAAAACAAATAGAATGATAGGTGAACCACAACAATGGTCAGTAATAGGAAGCTTTTTTTTATTCTTTCCTTTTTTTTTATTCAATACCAGCTATTGTTATGGGAGGAGGAAGTGTAATTTAAATTATCCTATAATTGTTTTAGATTATAAACCATTAGGATTTAATTTAATAAACAGTCTGAAGAGATTCTCCAAGTGTCATTCTTCTCATTCAAAGTATGATATCAGAAAGATTTAATCATTTTGTACTATTAATTTTCACAAAAACTACATAATGTTTTTGTTTGTTACTTTTGTATGTAAGTTTAGTTGAGTTTGATGAGCCTCTGTCTTGTGTGCTTTTGTACTTAGAAAAAAGAAGGCTATTCACAGAGCCACGACCACTGATGATAAAAGGCTTCAGAGTATATTCAAGAGGATTGGGGTGAACACCATCCCTGCTATTGAAGAAGTTAACATTTTCAGGGATGATGCAGTCATTCAGTTTCTTAATCCCAAAGGTTAACCTCCTAATCTAAATATGCCTTTAGGATTGTGTAGCCTAAGCTTTTTACCCCACCGATGTTTTTGTAATTGCTTTTCTATTTGGCTACCAATGACTATTAATTTTTTCTATCTTGTATCCCAGTTCAAGCTTCCATAGCTGCCAACACTTGGGTTGTTAGTGGTTCTCCTCAAACAAAAAGTATTTTCTCATTCTCTTCTTCTACCGTTTATATTTGCTAGAATGCTTGTCTGCCTTTTTTTTTGGTGGTTTTTTCTATATATTTATGTTTTTCAAGATGTGGTCTACATGAGTTGCTGAAATAGTAGGTGGCCCATTTAAATGTTGTAATATTGCTGTGGGTCTGCTAACTTTATGCTTAGCATTCCCAGATTTTCATTCATGTCACTGATTTGTTGCTGCTGCACATCTATTTCTTTAATAATTTTCAATGGAAAAGAACTAAGACTTGAAATTGTGTTTCAGAATTGCAAGATATTCTCCCAGGGATCATTAACCAACTAGGTATGATGCCGTTATGTTTATTTTCCTTGCATTTAAATCATAATGTTTTTGTTCTAATAGTTCCATATTAGTATTTGTCAGCTACCTGTATTTTGAGACCCCAGTACAAACAAATTGCTTCTTTGGCTTGCTAACCTGAGGCTTTTTGTCTTTACTAGTTAACTGATGTTAAATATTTCTTAAATGTGCCTTGAATATCTAATTGGTTTGTATATAGTAGACTAGTCAATCCAATTTTCCCGTTCTTTTTGGATTAGTAAGTTATGCATGCCCATTGCCTGTTGTGGAAGTTTTTGCACAATATAATTTGGTAGGTAGATGCTAGTTGCAATAGAGAAAAAATATGAAACCAGGGCATTGATATCCACTACAAGAAGGAACAATTGCAAAAGAGAAAAGCATGAAAAGCCAGGGCATCCACTACAGGAACTTTATTGTCTGTTATCCTTTTCCTGTGAAGTCAAAATCCCCAAGATCCAATTTCATAATCTTCTTTCTGAAATCTGAATTTAAAAAATCAAAGATGGTGAATCCAAATGATAAAATCTTCAGCTTTTGACTCTCAATTTTTAAACAATGAGATTTTATGGTTTTCATTTCAAAATCCTGCTGGTGGATGTGTTCAAATGTTGGCAATGTGTGTACAGTGTTGCCCCCCCCCCCCCCCCCCCTTCTCCCCACATCCTGGCTTGAGAATGTCCCAAACAATTCTGCCCGAGGGATTCATAACCCACTTGTGGACTGTTATTGAGCAAAGTAGTTTAAAAATTATTTTGTGCGTCATTGATTGCCGGCACCTCTACCATCTTTGTCAACCACAGAAGCTCTACCTCTGCTGATGTCAAACAGCTCACACAGAAAATTATGTCACATTCATGTTGTTGGAGTTTTTAAACGGGAAATGTCTCTTTTATTCAATAATCTATGCTTATGTGATTCAAATGAAGAGTATTAACAGCATAAGTAAGAGTAATATAAAATAAATATTCCACTGCCAATCTTTGATTGATGGATTGTGGAAATGAGGCTATTTTAACCCGAGTTATATTAATTGTATTAGATTATATGGCTGCAGGACATTATTTAGATGGAAATTACTTTTTTCTAGTAGTCTTGACAGAAACTAATTCAATGGGCTTTCGGGAAATGAATTTGTTGTGTTTTGTTATCTCAGTCCAGTTGACTAACTTGCATTGACATATACGGGTTTCAATTTGTAGGGCCAGATAACTTGGACCACCTAAGGAAGCTGGCAGAGCAGTTTCAGAAGCAGCAGCCACCTGCTGGTGCACAAGCAACGCAAGAAGAAGATGACGATGAAGTCCCAGAGCTTGTTGCTGGTGAAACCTTTGAAACTGCTGCAGAAGATGATCATACTCGTACTTCTTAGGCTGGTTGTATGAATGATTTCCAATATCAATTTTAATACTTTGCTGGCATTTTTTCCCCTTATGGCCTTCAGCTCTTGTGATAGTCACTTTTTTTGATGTGTTGTTGAATCCAGAGAGAGAATTGTAGCTTGTATGAGACCTATTATATCGTTTGGATGACAGTTTTTATCAAGTCATGCTGCCCCTCCATAAACTCTATGATGCACCAATATGGGTATTGGTACAATACGGGTACAGGGATCCAACATTTTTTTCAAAAATCTAGGATACGTTACATTGGGGATAC
This sequence comes from Quercus lobata, assembly GCF_001633185.2. Lineage (NCBI taxonomy): Eukaryota > Viridiplantae > Streptophyta > Magnoliopsida > Fagales > Fagaceae > Quercus > Quercus lobata. The sequence continues at coordinate 54,731,763 of NC_044905.1, read as the reverse complement.
GGCAATTTATTAATTAACTAATGTTTATTTTTAGGTATATTTAAATATTTTTGTACATAATTTATGTTTATTTTAAGTTTTAAAATTAAGTAATAATAACATTAAAATGCTTGAAAACATATCTAAAATTAATTTAAAGGCAATACTAAACAACAAACAAGTACAATGACATTATAAAATGTTGTTTCAAATACAAACCAAGGGTTCAAATAAACAGACACACAGAAAGTGCTGTTTGAGTACAAACAAAGAGTTCAAAGTTTCAAATAACTACATTCAATATCAAACAAAAAACAAAAAAAGAAGACTAGACTTCAAGATGATCATATAACAACATCATCTTCTTCAACATTTTCCTCATCATTTTCATCAAGCATAACCTCCAACTCTAGCTCATCTAGTGATAAAATTTCAAGCAACCCAGATCCTCTAAATGGTTCATCCCAAGAATCACCACTAATGTCCCACTTTTGAGATTTTCCTTTAGTGTACTCATCACTCTTTCTTGAAAGAAGTTGAAAATTAGAATAAACAAATACTAAATCTTTAGCACGTTTAGGACTAATTCTAAGTTATATCTTTCTTCCATGTAATGAGCATCATATGACATGTCCTGAAAATAAACCAAACTCTGCATGCACCTTCCTTCTATCTTCCATATCTGGAAAAATATCTTTTTAAGCACTTGTTTCTCTCATAAAAAATGTCACGATCCTTATGTGAAGGAACACAACCTTTTACCTCAACAATCCATTGATTGGTATAATACCTAGTAAAAAATAAGTATATAAGTAGTAATAATAAAAATGAATTTATTTATTTCAAAAGGAAGAAAAGAAAAATTAGAATAGAAAGGAATTTTACTGAGGATTCAAGGACTGAGCAAGGCAATGAAGTGGTGTACAATTTTTGTTCCACCAATCAATGAGTATATTGTATACCACATTAGAAAATGTACTCAGACTCATGTTCTTGCTTGCCTTCGAACCGGTATATTTCTTTCTTCACTTTTTCTAACACTAAATCCCACATTTCATACACCTCATGAAGAATAGCTCTATCCGTGTCAGCCACTTAAAGCATGTCATAAATAGGTCCTGTGAATCGAAGAATATAGTTAACCTTGTCCCACCATACTTCATCCAAAATATAATCTCTCACGGTTTGAGCTTTTCCAACATCATCTTCTCTATAAGATGTTTGTTGCTCGCTAATGACCATGCTTTGAAGACCTCTTCTTATCAATTTCAATCTTTTAAGCGTGATTATTATTAAAGCAAATTATGTATCGGCAACAAGAAGTAATTTCAAATGGAAAAATTCATTAAAAATTGCCAATTTCATTGAATGATTCATGATGAAAACACAAATGAAAGATACTTCATCAGCAATCTTTGTAATCCTTTGACATTCATCATATGCGACCTCATTATGAAGAGAGTATTTGGCTGCACATATGTTCTTCAAAGCTAGATTGAGGGTATGCACAACACATGGTGACCAAAATATAGTGGGATATTCAGCTTCAACAATAGATCCTGCAAACTTCATAACAGGTGCATTATCAGTAATGATTTGAACAACATTGTGACATCCACCTCAGCTATGACCTCTAGAAAAAAGTTTGAAATGTAGCGCTTGACTTTGTACTCTTTTGTACCATCAATGGATTTTAAGGGTGCCTCGTTCTGATGTAGCCATAAAATTGATGAGTGGCCTTCTCTAGGGATCCGTCCACCAATCACTTACTAATTACTATGCTTAAACCCTTTTCTTTCCAAGTTTCTTTAATTGACCCTAACAACTTGTCAACATGTCCCCTCTCTTTTTGTAAGAAAGTAGTTCTTGATTTATTGTAACCCAGGGAAGTATAGCTCGCTAAACTATTATTAGCAGCATATTTAATCATTTCAATAAAATATGGGTTCTTAGCCAAGTGAAAGGGTAACCCCGTAGAATAAAATGTCCTAGCAACAAGACTATCTAAATGGTCTCGACATTGATTGTTAAAAGCCCTCTCCAAAGGATGTTCCCCCCCCCCCCCTAGTCAATTTTATTTTCTGAAATGGTTGACTTGTACCTATAATACCGTTAGTAAGAATAGGACTAGGAGTAGGACCGGTGGGTAAAAGTACTAGCTTAGGCTTACTCCTCTAATTAGCCTCTTGGCTTGCATTTTCTATTTGATGCGTCTCTACAAGACACTCAATTCAAACCTTAGAGCATATACTTACTCCATGTTTGTGACTTTTTAACAAATGTGCTCTCACCCTAGAATAAGACTCCTTGAAAACCTCAAGTACAGGCCCAATCCATTAGCCTCCGTATGCTTTAAGAGTATAGGGCCCAATTCTAGGTCAAGGCCCATATCAATTTGAGGGACCAGTGCCTGGTCGGGGTCCAATACCAGGTCGAGGTCTATATCGGATGAGAACAGTAATGCTTTTGGGGAAATCGCCTGCCAAACACCGTTTGGCGGCGGGTGCAAGTTTCAAAAGAGTCATATCAGTCACGAGAAATGGGTCTCATCTGGTCAAGAATCTAAAGGGACCCACCAACATGAAAAGCCACCCCCTCATCATGACGACCCCACTAAAGGAAGTCTATAAATAAAGGGCGATGGTGTGAGGGAAGTGATTGGCAAATTTTGGGGGGAAGGAGAGATACACGAGAGAAAAGAGAGGAACCATAAAAAAGGGGTATGGGTTCTTTTTTTTATTTTTTTATTTTTTATTTTTTATTTTTTACAGTACCCAAGCCCAAGTAGAGATAGGGATCCTATGCCTTATGCTTATGGTTTGGTGGACTAGGCTTGGTTCAACGTAGCTATATTGGACTAATTACGAACCAAGTTGTGCACAAAACATGGATCCTACAACACATACACACCCATACATACAAAATATATACATATTGTATAGTAAAGAACAGTAAAGGAACAGTAAAAGGTAATTTAAAACGTTAGGGATCCTTAGAATGATAAATAATACTTCATTATTTCTTGAGTTTTTAAATACATTAGGTCCTTTTTCCACTAGGATGTGTTACAAGGTCCAAATAAGTTCAAAAGTTACAAACTTAGATAGCTCTTTAAGGCTTCTAAAACTTGTGAGGTTTGAATCCCTTTAAATCCAAGTGTATCCTCTAGTGTCTGCCTCAAGATCCCTCGCAGAGTTTTCCCTATTTTTCCCTTTTTTGAATTCTAAATGAGTTTTCTAAAGGATCTTTTCACTCTAATTCACTCTTGTTGACTGGTTTTTCCTGTTGACTCCATCCCCTTTTATAGTGTCTCCCTAGGGCTTTTGGGGTACCACTAATTCCCTCCATTTGTTGCCGTAGGTACCAGAACCAATGTTGTGTCAACAACATTGGTGGCTAATCCCTTCCTTATTTTCTCATCATTTCCCCTTTTGAGGTTTCCCCACCAAAAGTCCCCAGCTAACCTTCCCCTTTTAGGAGGTCCTATGGGCAGACTTTCAATTCCCTTTTTCCAAAACTCTTAAATGCTACTTTTCAAATCCACCTTTTAGGCTGCTTAACCTTTTTTCATTTTCTATAAATGGGCAGATTCTTCTTTGTCAGGATGAAAGATCCTCAGCCACCTTCTTTCATGGACCACTTTCCTGCATTTCCCGAGGTACTAGGCTTTTTTCTTTAGGAATGCTGATTCCTAAGCCATCAGCCTTTTTCTGAACCATGGGTGACGTATGGGACACATCCACTTTCATTCTTTATGTCTATGAGCATGCTCCCTTGAGCTGTCTTAATCCCAGCTGACTTCTTTCTGCATATCTCGAGGATCCCGGGCTTCTGGGAATCCCCAGGTATCCTGGTCTAGTCCCTTTCTGGGCTCCCCAGTAAGTTTTCTTCACAATGGCTGGGCTGAACTTCCTTTTTTCATTTTTCTTTATTTTCTAAGGCTTAAAACTTGCCCATTCATGGGTTTAGACCTCCTCTCACTTATCTTAAGTGGACCTTGATTGACGAATTTGGGCCTTGTCCTTTCTTTGAAGGCCCAAGTGGGTTCTTTTTCTTAAATTTGTAATATTTTGGGCCTTGACACATTACATGTGAAATTTTAGACCTCAACAACGGGTAAGCTCAGCACTACTAAGCTTGAGTCTTCTCTAGAAGCACACATACAGGGCAAAAGAATACCGACTAGGCCTGAAACACCTTTTCTTGGGCCGTTAGGTTGGCTTTAAGAGGTTTTCCCATTGTAGGAAATTCCACACCCCTCAAAACAAGTAAATTGGGAGCCAAACTTAAAAATTCATCTAGTACCTTGGGCTTGGCACCACAATTGTCGTCGTCTGTGGGAATCTCTTACTCAGCTGAAGACCCAGGGCTAGGTTGTTGCCGCCAAGGATGGAGGGGCCACATGCAAGTGAGGGGTCAGTGGGCTCTAGAGGTAATCATTCAAGGGTCTCGTCCTAAGGACAAAGGAGGTTAGAAAGGGAACGAAAAAGGAAGAAGGATCACATGCAAGATGAGCACGAGACAAGGGTGGATTCAGATGAGGCTTCTTCACAAGGAGAAAGATTGGTTTCCTACATTCCCGAGCATTTGTATCATAGTGAATGAGACCAGGAGATAGAAAACTTACAAAAGCAAGTTAAGGAGTTGGAAATAGAAATAAGGGGGCGACGTCGAAGAAGAGATTGAGAGAAGTCGTCTAGTGATCCTAAATTTATTGGCGACAGTACGGGAGAGCCGTCCCATCAAAGTCATTCACAGCAGTCAAGAGTAGATCTAATGAGATTATAGGGCGTCGCTCTAAAATACCGAGAAAAGAAAGACACGAGCACCCCAGCACTGCCTTAGATACCATGAGTTTGGCACTTCGGAGAGCTGCCTGATCACCGTTTTTTTACTAGATAGAACATAACAAGATGCCCAGGAATTTCAACCGTCCCCTGTTTATTTGCTATGATGGCAAAACTGACCCAGTGGAGCACGTCAGTCATTACATTCAGCTAATGTCCTTATACTCTCGGAATGATGGGCTAATATGCAAGGTGTTCCCATCTAGTCTCAGGCCCACGACAATGAGATGGTTCAATGGTTTAAGGAAAGGATCCATACACAATTTCAAAGAGTTGATTCAAGCGTTTAGGGCCCATTTTATCACTTGTAGCTGGGTCCCCCAGCCCATTAATGCGTTGCTGTCTATGAAGATGGGGAACGGGGAGACCCTCTGGTCTTATGCTAACAAATACTGGGGAGCTATATAATGAGATAGGTGGAGGGAATGAGTAGGTCGCAGCAAGTACATTTAGAGCATTGCTGATTATGCGACCCCCCAAGAACATGCACCAGCTCATAAGGAGGATTGAGGAACATAAAAGGTTGGAAGATGACTGATAGCAAAGTAAGGGGAAAGCTCCGACTACCTCTCAATATAGTAGGGATCAGCGGCCCAGGGGCTTTCAACAAAGACCTAGGAGGGAAGTTAGGGCACTAGAGCCTAAGGTCTGTACAGGAGGTGTTAACGTAGCATTCAAGGAGCTAGTCCACAAGATTTTAGAGTGAATAAAAAATGAACCTTACTTTCGGTGGCTGAGTAAGATGGGAGGGGACCCATCTAGGAGGAATTAGAGCCTGTATTGCACATATTACTGAGAGAAGGGTCACACCACCGAACAGTGTAAAGTGTTCAAGGATCATTTGAAACAGCTTGTAAAGAACATACATTTGAAGGATTTTATAGTTGGGCAAGGAGGTAACATGGCAGGGCAAACCTTAGGAAACTGAGGAAATGCGCTCCCTTCACCCCTTGGAATTATTGAAGTTATCCACACAGCCTCCATCGACACAAGTGTAAGTCACCAAAAAGGGGTTTGAGCATTACTCTATAACAAGGCTTAGAAGCTACAGATTAGCCAGAAAAGAGGCTAAGGTCGTCTAGAGAACCGATCGCTTTCGACAACGACGACCTCGAGGGGACGTCCCAGCCCATGATGACACCCTTGTTGTGGCATCAAGAATTGGTGGCTTTTTGGTCAAATGGGTGTTGATAGATCAAGGGAACGGGACTAAGATAATATACCCCAACCTCTATAAGGGCCTGGGTTTGAAGCCAAAAGATCTGACGAAGTATGACACGCCTCTAGTGGGGTTCGATAGGAAGGTAATGGTACCTGAGAGGCAAATTTCATTCCTTGTTATGACCGAAAGGAAGGAGGTAATGGTGAACTTCATCGTAGTTAATGCCTTTTCTCCATACACAACAATTCTTGGTTAGCCCTAGATTCATGTCATGGGAGCGGTACCATCCATGTTGCATATGAAGGTTAAATTCCCCACCGAAGATGGAATTGTCGTGGTCAGGGGGGATCATCGAGTTGCACGATAGTGCCTGGTGGCTGCGATCAATCATAAGATCAAACAGAAGAAGTAAGTGGAACCGGTATCATTATAGCAATCACAGAAACCCGAGGGGAGCACCGAGGCTGATAGTACAGAAGAGTTGGTCCAGATTAGAATCCTCCCATATGAAGATAGATATTTCCAGGTCGGAAAGAGCCTACTGCCAAAGGACCATGTTGCCATGTTGTTATCTTTGGTTTTGGATGTTTTCGAATGGAGTCCATATGAGGTGCCCGGGGTGGATCTAACCTTCATCACCCATAAGTTGAATGTAGATCCCCTGTTCCTTCCTAAAAAGCAGAAGCCAAGGAGATCTGCCAAACAGCACGTGGAGGTCGTGAAGGAAGAAGTAGAAAAGTTGAAGCAGACTAGGGCTATTAAAGAGGTGTTCTTCCCTAAATGGTTGCCAAATACAGTGATGGTGAAAAAGAATAATGGGAAGTGAAGAGTCTGTGTAGATTTTACCGACTTAAACCGAGCGTGCTCAAAAGACCCTTTCCCTGTCCTAAAAATTGATCAGTTAGTTGATGCCACTTGTGGGTATCCGAGGATGAGTTTCTTAGATGCTTTTTAGGGATACCATCAGATCACTTTGGCTCCCGAGGATTAGGAGAAGACCTCTTTCATAACCCCTGAGGGCAACTATCATTATACCGTGATGCACTTTAGGCTGAAAAACGCAGAAGCCACCTACCAACGGATGGTGACAAGAATGTTCAAGGATAATATTGAGAGCACGGTTGAAGTTTATATCGATGACATAGTAGTCAAGAGTAAGAAGGATGAAAGGCATGTGATGGACTTAAACGAAACCTTTGAAATCCTGAGGCGACACAAACTACGCCTTAACGCCAATAAGTGTGCATTTAGAGTAGGTTCTAGAAAGTTCTTGGGGTATATAATTACAAACGAGGCATTAGGGTGAATCCAGACCAAATCAAGGTGATAGAACAGCTTGCTCCGTCTAGCACCCTTAAGGACGTACAGAAACTCACAGGGATGATTGCAGCACCAAATCATTTTGTCTCATAATCGGTAGATAGGTGTAGAACGTTCTTTCAATTATTGAGGAAGTTGAAAGGGTCCAGCGGACTGAGGAATGTGAGGAAGCATTTCAAGATTCGAAGTGTTATTTGATGAGCCTGCCTATCATGTCCAACCCTGAGCTTGGGGAAGATCTGTATATGTATCTGGTAGTGTTCGATCATGTTATGAGTGTGATATTATAGAAAACTCAGGATGAGGTATAAAGGCCAGTGTATTATATCAGTAAGGCCCTCGTAGATTCGGAAATGCGATGCCTGTCATTGGAGAAGTTAGCTTTAGCACTGGTCCATGCAATAAGGAAGTTGCGCCCCACTACTTTTAGACTCACACAGTGCATTTGCTAATCCAACACCCCTTACAATCGCTATTAAGGAGGTCTGATTTCAGAAAAATAGCGAAGTGGGGGACAAGGCTCGGGTCATTTGATGTGAGATACAAACTGAAGAACACTATTAAGGAGTAGGTGTTGGCATATTTGTGGTAGAGTTTACCCCCTCGGCAAGTAGTACAAATAGGGTTTGTCAAGTCTCAGTCAACCTTAGCAAGTGTATGTTGATGGGGCATCTAATGCTTGGGGCACTAGAATAGGCATTGTACTCATTTTTCCCAAAGGCGTAAGGTTAGAGCACTCATTAAGGTTGAGTTTCCAGACTTCCAATAATGAAGCCGAATATGAGGCCCTAATTGCGGGGCTTAAAGCGGCTAAGAAGTTAGATGCAGGAGAGGTAGAGATCTTTTTAGATTCATGCTTGGTAGTGAGTCAGGTGGAAGGAAGTTTTGAGGCAAGAGATCCTCTGATAGCCGAGTACTTGAAGTTGGTTGGCACACTACTAGCTGGCTTTCAAGGTGTCTCAAATTTCAAGGGGACAGAACAATCATGTAGATTCTTTGGCCACTCAGGCTTTATCCTTGGACGATTGTGTTCCTTATATAATTTCGATAGAGGTGCTGAACCAGCCGAGCATAGAACGTCAGCAATGTGTATCCATAGTATCAACACCCAGCTCGAGTTGGATGGATCCTATTGTATCATTTATAACAAATAATGTTCTGCCAAGTGAAGCAAAGGAGGCCAAAAATATACGAAGGACTTTGGCCCGATTTTGGTTATCTAAGGACAAAAGGTTATACTGACGATCATTTGGAGGACCATATTTGTTATGTCTTCACCCAGGGATGTGGAGGGTCTCTTAACTGAGTTACATAGAGGAATCTGTGGAAGTCATATGGGAAGATGGTCGCTAGCACATCGACTTATGACACAAGGATTCTAGTAGCCAAACATGCAAAGGGATGCCACCGAGTACGTAGAAGTGTGATCAATGTCAGAAGCACTCCTCGAATATCCACTAGCTAGAAAGGAGTCTTAACCCGATCTCCAGCCCATGGCCCTTCGCCCAGTGGGGGTTAGACATTGTTGGGACGTTTCCTTGAGCCACTGATAACAAAAGGTTTGCCATAGTTGCTACAGATTATTTTATGAAAGGGGTTGAAGCTGAAGCCTTGGCAAACATTCGAGATGTAGATGTGAAAAAGTTTTTTTGGAAAAATATTTTCACAAGGTTTGGGATAATGGGTTACAGTTCGATAGCAAGGCCTTCTGTAAATATTGCAGTGATCTCGGAATCAAGAACAGATATTCAACTCGAGCATACACTCAGAGTAATGGACAAGTAGAAGTGATGAACAAAGCAATAGTTAACAGGCTGAAGAAAATGCTAGAAGGGGCTAAAGGTGAATGGGCCAAGGAGTGCCTCATGTGCTATGGGCTTACCGCACAATGCCCACGAGATCCACGGGTAAACCCCCTTTTTCTATGACTTACGGAGTTGAAGCTATGATTCCTGTGGAGGTAGGCTTATCTAGTATAAGGGTCTCAAATGTCTCCCCGTGAAATAATTATGCTTGCGTGGCTGAGCAGTTGGACCTCCTGGAAGAGCACCAAGAGATGGCTTTGATCAGATTAGCTAACTATCAGTAGAAGTTGGCTTAGAGGTATGACAAAAATGTAAAGCCAAGAGATTTCGTTGCAGGGGACTTAGTCTTACGGAAGGCGGTGGGAAATATAAAGGATCAAGGTGCAGGGAAGTTGGCTCCAAACTGGGAGGGCCCATATCGAGTCACTACAATGGCAGGAGCTGAGGCTTACTACTTGGAGGATATGGAGGAAAGACTGCTTTCCTGACCTTGGAATGTGAGAAATTTGAAAAGATACTACCACTACGTGCAACCATTATGATGAGATGTCTTACACTATAATTCTCTTTGGAAAAAATGGAACAAAAGTGATCATCTTTATTAGCGTTAAATTATATTTGTTGCATTACACACTTTTACTCTAAAGGGACTAAGGACAGAAACCTAGCATCGACCTGACGCCAATCACCAACTAGGTCAAAACCAAAACAAATTTATCTAAGGACAAAAACCTAGTGTAACACCCCAACCTAATTGCATAATTTATTTTATGGGTTTATATGCATGTTATTATCTTAATTACTTTGAGTGCTTAAAACTTTGATATTGTGATATTATAGAAGATACATGCTCTTTTAATGTTGCAAAAAGAAATTTTATAAAGGTAAGGATATATATGCAAAGTTATATTGTTCTTTGGGCCTTTCTAGAAATATAAGCTTATAAGGGGGTGAAAAGTATAAATGCCAAAAGTTGAAAAGGTGGGTCATGATCTTTTCTTTCCTTAGCATTACATGTGCCCCATCTCAAATTCCATTTCCTTTATCTTCTTTTTCTGCACCAGAAATTTCAGCTCTTCTTTCTCTATTCCTTTTTCTTTCTCTCTTCTTTGCTCTTACACCGCAACACCTCTCCCTCACTCTCTCACCGAAAATCATATACATCTCTCTCTAAGAAGAAATTAAGAGCCTAACACTAAGGTTTCAGCTTCAAAGTTTGTGGGTAAGTACATTAAACCTCATCTGATTTTGGGTATTTTGATAGTATAATTGTTTTGTTGATTTTCCCTTCTTTATTCTCTAATCTGATTTTAGAAGCTAAACTTGTGATTCTGTTTTAGTAATTTGAAAGAGTGATGATGTTGTGGTCTATTGAATGCTTATTAACGTATTTTGACATATATAGTATAGGTATAAAAATACCTAATTGAAGTGAAAGCCAATTGCTATTAGTTGATGATTTTGTAAGAACATATGTTAAAACTGTCACTGTGAGAGATTTGATGTCTACAACAAGAAAAATCTGTATTAAATTTTTTTCTATGAATTAGAATGCTAGGAGTAGTTTTTATGACTTCTAAGACACACATGGTTGTTATGGAAGTAGTCTCACAACAGTTGGATGAGTATAAAATAATGGTTTAATTTTTAAGTTGCAAGAAATTCTGTCAGAATAGATTTGAGCATGCTGCCTTGTATGATTTTTAATAAATCATGATTTTATTTTTTAACTCTGAAATTTATATGGTATATACTAGACATCCAAGGGAGTGGTACTGTAAAATTTAATGATGTTTTGATGTGTATGGACAGCCCATTTGTATTTTACAAATGAGGAATATGCTGCTCAAATGAGCAGTGAACAACATATGATACACCTGACTTTGTGGATTTAATTCTCAAGTTAGGGTCAATGTTTTGAGCTACAATTTAATATGCTTATCTTTTGGTATGCTTGGATCATAGATAAATTTTTATGTCTTTGTTTCTCTATGTTTTGGTATGTAATGTGTTTGATGAATGTACCTTGTTTTTGAGGAAACTTTATGTGAGGGGAATTAAAATTTTCTTGAGTTTGAGAGTTAGGTTGTGATTCAGGTATAATTTTATATACTTAGGAAGAGTTTGTCAATAATAAGTTTTGGTCTTTCATTTAGGCGACGAGAACGAGAACATGGACACTTAAGCTCCTCTTATACAATCTCTCGTATCTTCTGTTTTCAGGTAAGGGACATGTGACATGTGCGTTTGATAAGTATTAGAATTGTTTAGAAAACTATTATGCATTAAAGTTTTTTAATTAAAGATATTACATATAAGCATGATTTAAGTAAAATATATGTTCGTGAGTTGTTCAATCTTATATACATGATAATTTTAGCATATTGATGCTATTATTTATATCACGAACATAATATCTAAGAATGAAATGAATATGCTACTGTTGTGAAACATTTATATAAAAACAAAGTTATCAGAAAAATATAATTTTCAGTTATTCCATTGTTATGATCTAAACTCAACCAGTAGAGGTTATAATATTGGTATTTCCATGGAGATTCTGATTGGCCATTAAAAGTGGGACTGGCTCTGTTGTACCCGCCCTTATTGGTAACGGCCAACTTGTAGAAGATGTCAACCTACCCCCATGGTTGAAGATATGTATTATGATATGATCCTGGAATTACCTAGCATTTTGGGGAATGCTGGATGCCTGGCACTCTGTGCTAGAAGCCTCCCAAAGTTGTAACAAACTTACAATTGGATTAACTAATATGTATTATAAATGAGCTATTAAGCTATTTGAAAATTACAAGAAAAGTATGATGATAAGAAAGGTATGTTAAATGTGTTATAAGTCTGATGAGAATTTATAATAAAGTATTTTATAGTCTATTCAAAGATAAGATTACTGAATTATGTTTCAGTTCCTTATTATGTTCTTTTATTATTATATGAAAAGAAAATGAAGTATTTTTATCTGAAAGTTCATAAGTTATTTTAAGAACAACGTGAATAGTATGAAGGCTATTTATCAAAGCTAGCATATCCATAAAATGTTTGATTTACATGCATTCTTATTAGAGGCCCATGGAGCTTAAAACCTTACTGGGTTTCGCAGCTTACCCTATTATATTTTAGTGCACAGGTTCTTCCTGGAAGCAGCGAGAGTATTAGAGATGGCAAGGATTCTGTGATTCTCGCTTGTTAGAATGTATAGTTTTTGTTGTATAGTAGTTTAGCTCTTTTGTGTTATAGAAGGAATCAAGATGTACTTGATCCTTGAGCACAGATGTAATTCAGAACCTTAGTTTGTTTTGAACCCCAGTTGTATGTCTTTGGGGTTAGGTTTGTAATAAGAGTTTTGCTAAACGTTTAGCTATGTAATATTTACACGGATACCTGACCTTTCAACCAAGTGGTAATCTTCCAAGTTCAAATGAAATGAAGTTTCAAGGCTTTCATCATTTTTGTATATTGTGGCTTTTATGCGAGAAATAAGCAAGAATACAAGAAACAAATTCTTGATAAGCACCTTCAGTTTAAGTTGGTTCATGTTAGTATTGAGGTAAACTTGATATTAACATACTGGTCATGCTCTAAATTCTGGAGTACAAGTTTGGGTCGTGACACCTAGCCTCGGTCTGACTCCAGTCACTGACTAGGTGGAAACCTTAACAAATTGATCTAAGGACAGATAACGAAAATATCTAAGGGCAGAGAGCTAATTTGGACCAATTCCAATCAACGAGTGAGATAAAAATCTGGGAGAAGACTATCCAAAAACAGAAATCTCGCTCTAATTAACCTTGATTATCGAATTAGCAGGAAACGTTCATAAGGGAGGAAAGCCTATCACAACGCGGGAATTATTAATGATTTGGTTGATTATTGCTATTTGGTTATCACAATATTTCCCGATTGTAAGCACTTGTAAAAATTTGTGAAACTAAAATTAAAATTTACTCAAAACAAATTTAATCAAATTAATATTAAATAAAAAGGCGTCCTACAACTTGGTGACCAAAACATGGCTTAATCCATCAAATAGTAAAGGAGAGTTTAAATTCCCAACAAAGGAGAACTAAAATAAAAAAATAATAATAATAAATACAAACACTGTAAAACATTTAAGGAGAAGGGTCTTAGGTAGCATCAGGGAGGACAGGGGAAGCGCCACCAGAAGAGGGGGCAGTCGGTACAAGAGCAACCTCCGAGGTGCCAGTATCTTCAGGAGCTATAGGAGAAGCCAAATTGTCTAGGTCTACCACCACTACGTGGGAATCAATTCTTGGCAAGCTCTCTCATATTGGGGCTATCCTTCCCTTCCTCATCTCATTTTTCACCCCTTGCAGTAGGTCGTCTCCCGATCTGGGCTTAGACGGGAGGGTCATTGGGTAGTGGCAGCTGGGTAGGATCTCTGAAGGGAAAGATCTGAAGCAAGTTCAAGGCTTCCATGGCTGCTATCCAGCCCTACATGAACCCCATTTGTCAAGCTTGAAAGATGGCGGGGCCATTTGAGTTCTCAACATCACTGAAACCCATGTCATAGAATTGCTACTCAACCTGCTTCATCATCCCCTTCAGCTCTACGAGTTCCTTATCCCGAGCCAAGACCACACTGATTGCCTCAGCCAGCTTAGAGTCTGAATCCTCTAGCTTCCCTTCCAGCACCCCAACCCTCTACTCGGTAAAGTCCCAGACCCTCTAAACTACCATGGCCCTTTGCTGCATATGGGCCGACTCTTGAACCTTCACCTGGAGGGTAGATTCAGCCACTTTCTTGAGAGGTTTCTCCCCATCTGCCTCCTCGATGGCCAGTTTCAACTGACTTTCAAGGATATGTGTCATTTGAGCGGCCTAAGGCAAATAAAAGAAAAGAGGGGGCAAGCTTAAATAAGAGCTGAGGTAGGATACTTAAATAAAATATGAAACAACAAGAAAGAAATATCCCGATCAAAAGCACTTACAGCAATGATGTGCCACTTTAAGTTGAGGGCAATAGCCTTATCCCTGCCATCCGATCAGTATTTCATATCCTCAAAGAGAAGCAAGGCCTGCCCCCAAGCTATCTGCGACCCAGCCGTCGAGCTCGTTTCTCCAAGTCTACATGAAAGAATTTGAAGGGAGAGGCACGTCCCCTAGCTTGAAGGAGCTTCGCTAACATGAGGATGGGAAAGTAGAGGATGAAGCCATATTGGCACTAGTCATGGCCGGTCGGCCAAAGGTCCTCGGTCCCAGAATAGTGCCACGAGTTGGGGGAGGATTCGTGATAGCTGTGACTGGAGAAGGGGTGCGGTTAGCAGGGGGAACGTCAGGCTTCTAAAAGGGTTCATCAGCAGTTCTCGGTCTCTTGTTGCGACCTCAAGAAGCTAGAGGTGTAGCCTGTTGGGGGGTCATCTGACCTCCAGCTGGCTGAGCTTCCAAGAAGTAGCACTTAATACTCATGTTACATCGTTGGACCATGGTGGCATCTAGAGCTACAACAATGGGCCCTTCTACTGGTATGCTCTACTCTACCTTGGAAAACTGTATCCCCGGAACCGTCATTGATTGGTGCCAAAGAACTTTCCCTTATAAGACAAGGTCCTCTTTCTCGAGCTTCACCCACAGTAAGGCCTCTTAGTAGGAATCTAGGAAGGTAGACATCTATGTAAGACAACAGGGGGCTGTCGACTATCAGAGCGGGTCCCTGATCCTATTAGCTTGTGTAGGATGGAATGCAACTAAGAATCAAGTGTGAAGTTCTAAGCTGCCCATCATAGTGGACGAAAATCTTCAAGCGCAACACAAAGTTCAGATCCCGAACATGCACAGTGCCGAGATCCGGTTTGAAACGCTTGGAAACTACGTTGAAAATAGAAAACCAAGTAAGTAGAGAACAAATGTTAGCAAAAGAAAATTCAAAAAAAAAGAGAGGATATATACATATATATATATAACACATATATAGAATATGATGGAACATATGCAAAAATAATATATGGGGGGGGGGGGAGGTAAAGCAAAAAGTGGTCAACCCTACACTACTCATGCTCAGAAAAATGAAGGTACCAACCAATTTGCCGAGGCAATGTTGGGCATGTGAGTTCGCCAGTGAGCCAGTTCCCACTCACTTTTATGAACTCCCCTGCAAAGTTCCTATTAGAGCCGAGGAGGCATGAGATGAGTCTCACTACGGGGTCTCGAATTTTTAAGAAGTAGCCATTTTTCAGACTACCACAAATACCGTACAGGAAGTTGATGTCATGGTGGTTGAGCCCTAAGATGTATAGTTCATTAAGGCAACTCACACTACTCACTACTCTATAGAAATTAGGGAGACACTGGTCGGGGCTAAGCCCATAAAAACTAAGGGTCCTAAGTAACATAGGATCTACAAGGAATCTAATTGCACCCTCAAGGATGGCCATTAGGGGAAAGAATACTACCCTAGGACGCCTATCGTTTTCTATATTCCCTTTAGGACAATATTCAATATCTATGTCCTGAGGCATATTAAACCTGGTCTTAAAGGCCGCCACAACGACTTTAATACCTAATAGATGAGCAAAACCCATTTTTGGGGGAGTCTAAAGATAAATTTTGAATAGTAAGGGAAAGGTTAGAGAACTTAAAACGATGCATTTACATCTAAAGGGATGATCACAGGGGAAGGATTATGGCTCGGGAGGATGAAATGAAGGAGGCTAAGAGAGAAAAAATGAAATAAAGAAACTAATCAATGGAGGTTTGGCCTTATTTATAGGAGAAGTGGCTTTAAATGCTTTTGGAGGGAAATTTAATAACTTCCCCCTTGTTATCCATTACACTTGTGCCTCGGTATACAAAACGTCAGATGAGCCTGGCTGGCAAATATGACAGCTACAGTCACATGCGTGAAGTGCACAAATTGTCTTTTCTATCACATTTAATGACTGACGGTTGGTTTCCCAAGGGGAAACAGTACGCCGAGTACACTTCACCAACATACACGAGTTAAACCTAACCAATCCTTTACCGATGTATAGGAGTTAGCCCAAATCCCAATCCAATCCATTAGCCTCAATATGCTTTAAGAGTATAGGGCCCAATGCCAAGTCGAGGCCCATATCAATTTGGGGGACCAATGCTTGGTTGGGGTCCAGTACCAGGTTAGGGTCTATATCAAATGGGAATGGTAGTGCCTTAGGGGAAATTGCCTGCCAAACACTGTTCGGCAATGGGTACAAGTTTCAAGAGAGTTGCATCAGTCATGAGAAGTGGGTCCCTTCTGGTCAAGAATATATCCTAGAAGGACCCACCAACATGAAAAGTTTCCTCCTCATCATGATGACCCCACTAAGGGAAGTTTATAAATAAAGGCTGATGGTGTGAGGGAAGTGGTTGGCAAATTTTAAGGGGAGGAGAGATACATGAGAGAAAAGAGAGAAACCATCAAAAAGGGGTAAACTCAGCACTACTAAACTTGAGTCTTCTCGAGAAGCACATATACAGGTGTAGACACTCGATTTTGCACCCATGATTTAATCAAGAAGATTGACTAAACAATTAAAATTAATTAAATAATTTTGTGATTGGTTGATGATTAGTGTCAAAAATAGGATTGCTTGCATGGGAATAAATGAGATGGTTGGATAATAATAAAATTATGGATAATCTAGACTTTATCAAGATTTATTTTAGAAATTTATCTACGAGATAATTGTTATTGAAAAGACCTGAATTATACAGAAAAGAGTTAAAAATCTTAGAATACGGATTGAAAACATGTCTAAGTGCAAGTCTCGGCTCAAGAAAACCTAAAAAAGGAGTCCAAAACGCACCCAAACACGAAAGCGCGATTGGCATCCAATAGTACCGTTCGGCACTTTTGGGGTGCTAATTGGCACTTTCAAAGTTCCGAATGGAACCTATTAAGGCTTCGGCCCGACAGTCTTCGGGTGACAATAAAACACATCCTTTTTGACTTTTTAGCACAAGGACGCGTCCCAATTCGTATTCTAATTGTCTTTGCCTATTTTTTAAGCATTCTAGCCTCCATAAATAGGGACTAGATCTCAAAATTCAGCACACTTTTTCATGCTCTCAAATTTTACATATTTCTGACCCCCCTTTATGAAATTCTCTCTCTTACGTTAAAGAGGTTCTGGAGGCTTTAGTCTTAAGAATTTCTTTTTTATAAGCAAGGGTTTTTAGGTTTCAAAGACAATTGCAAAAATTTATTTGAAACCTAAAATATCCCCTCAAGAAGAAGAGTGCTGCATGCAAGAGGTTGTTTCTTATCAACCCTTTTTCTTATGTTTCTCTTATTGTGATGATGCATGTTTATATATTTCTTGCAGTTTAGTTGTTTTAAATATTCATATCATGAATTGTTGATTTATTTTGTAGAAATATGTTCTTGATTCTTTTTATTATTGTCATGATCTATTTTTAATTACAAAAATCTGCATGTTATCTACATCTTTTTTTAAATCAAAAACTGATTTGCATCTTCCTTAGATGCAAATCAGAATTTTTTAAACAAAAACTTATTTGCATCTTCTTTAGATGCAGATCTAAATTTTTCTCAAATAAAAAAAATAAAAAAAATTATATAAAAAAAAAAATTTTTAAAAAAAATTGATTTGCATCTTCATTATATGTAGATTTGAATTTTTTAAACAAAAACTGATTTGTATCTTCCTTAGATACAAATCTGAATTTTTCTTATTTAAAAAACTGATCTACGTTTTCTATAGATGTAGATCGGATTTTTTTAACATAGCAGATTTCGAAATTAAAAAAAAAAAAAAAAAAAGGGTCATGAGTGGTTTTGTTTGTTTGTTTAGTGCATGTAGCATAGATTTATTTCATGAATAAAGTCCTCTTCTTAAAAAAAAAAAATCTTTTTCTTAATATTGTTTACACGTATAAAAACAGATCTAATTTTTTTTATATATATCACAAAACAGATCTGATTTTTCTTTCATAAAAAAACCAATTTCTTTTAGTTCTCAAAAACAGATCTGATTTTCTTTCATTAATAAATCACTTTTTTTAGTTCTCAGAAACATATCTGATTTTTTTCTAAACCCAATTTAATTTTTTATCACAACACAAATCTGATTTTTTTTTTTTTTTTAACAAAGAAGAGGGCATATTCATAAAATAGATTCATTTGAGACAGTTTTGATTAGTTTTGTTCATGTATGCAACATATCATTCATGTCATGCATAAAAGGAGTAGTACATTGGTTACAAGAGTCTAGAAGACCAGACTTTGTCTGGGCAGAATGGGTGTCTAACACCTTCCCATTCCGTAACCTAGCCTTCAAATTTAGTGTCTTTGGATAGGTAGAGGCTTTATTATTTTTTTTTTTTGTAGTTTGTAACTAAGACCCAAAGCCATGTAATACTCAATTTATCAAGCATGTAATCTTTTTTTTTTTATTATTTAATCAATGAGAACGAAACAATTCAGTCATGTATTTTGTATTTAGTTTTTTCATTTTTTTTTTTGTATAAAAAATAAGTGGCGACTCTACACCATTTACCCAAAAAGAGAGGTTCCCCTAAAAGCACTTAAAGATCTCTCTTTTTTTAGAGGAACTTTTGCGGTCTCTCATAACAAGGCAAAAGAATACCAATTGGGCCTGAAACACTTTTTCTTGGGCCGTTGGGTTGGCTTTAAGAAGTTTTCCCATTGTAGGAAATTCCACACCCCTCAAAACAAGTAAATTGGGAGCCAAACTCAAAAATTCATCTAGTACCTTAGGCCTAGCACCACATTTTCCACCACCACAAACTGCTTTATCCAATATGGTAACAAAACTCCATAAAGGAAACTTTTTTCTTCTTATTTTGACTAGGGCTGAATATTGGCAAATTTATCGAACATTTTTTGGGTATTCATTTTACCAACAAATTTCATGAACAATAAATATATACTACCTCCGTCCTAGTTTGTTTGTCCTCTATTCCATTTTAGGATATCCCAAAATATTGTCCTATTTCTAAAAATAAAAATTATTATTTTACTAATGTTCCTATTATACCTCTACTTTATTTTCAAAACTATTTGAAAAGAAAACTAACAAATATTTTTAAAAAAATCAATTTAATTGGGGCACCTTTTTAGTTGCCTCATTAAGAATAACTCTTATTTAAAAAGCTAATAAATTTATTTAAGGGTATGTGAGGGTCTTTTTTTGGACAGTACCCAAGTCCAAGTAGAAACAAGGATCTTGGGCCCTTTAACAAAGATCCTGGGCCCTTTACTTGTTGTTTTGGTGGACTGGGCTTAGTTCACCGCAGCTAAATGGGGCTGATTACAAACCAAGTTGTACGCAAGTCACATAAAGCTCCTCAAGACGAAAATACGATTCCTCCTAAGCAATAAAAAATGTCATTATAAGTGTTTTAATGTCATAAAATGACCATTTACTCTTACAAAATAAGTAAAATAAGTATTCATAATATTCACAGTGAGAAGGAGATTAAAATAGAATATTTAAGGCTTATCTTTCATTGTGTAAACATTTAAAAGAGTTCTTTCACTTGATACCCCGGATGTACTGTCATGGTACCCTGGGCGTATTGTCGTGGTACCCCAGACGTACTGGGCCTATAAGAACCCAGGATGTACTTTCCCCATGCTTATTATGCAATGGAGTTTTGTTATTTCCCTTACCTCTATAGGTCCTAAATAAGAACACATTATACAATACACATATCTTCAAATAATTATTAGTTTCTTAGATTTGGATATACATTTTAATACATATACATATATGTAAATGAATTTCATGAGAATGATTCAGCCACGAGGATCCTGGCCCCAATTCTCACAGACTTAGTGCTTTTGCACAAGACTTGTGGGATTTAGAACTCAAGTCCAAGTGGCTTTGCTTGGGCATTGCCTTCCAAGATAGTTAGGTGAGAAGGATTTTTATGGGAGAGAGTGATATCTGATGTGTGCATGTTTTGGCATATGTTTCTTTGGAGGCTAAATGTGTCCAAGGCCCAAGTTGAAGTGAGGACCTCGGTAAAAAGACTCAGCTTCTGGCTGAGTAAAAGGAAAACTAGCAAGCAAGAATATATGTATTGAAAAGCAAGAAAGAAGCAAAGGAAAACAATGTAATAAAGAAACACACGAAATAACTATTAAGGATCCTCAAATCAGTATGAAATATTTCATTATTTTTCTTAATTGTGGATTACAATATGCTCACTAAGACGTGTTACAAGGTCTAAATAAGCTCAAAAATTACAGACTTAGATGGCTATCTAAGCCTCTAAGACTTGCAAAGTTTGAATCCCTTTGAATCCAAGTATGTTCTATAGTGGCTGTTTTTGGGATACCGGGCAATATTTCCCTACTTTCTTTGAGTTTTTAACAGAGTTTTCTCAATGATTCTGTTGTGATTTTCTATTGCTGAATCCCCTTTCAATGTTGGCTGTCTTCCTCTTTTATAGTGTCATTTTAGGGTTCAGGGTACCACTAATTCCCCCCCTTTGGCTCTCTGGGTATCAGAGCCCCTGTTATGCCAGCCATTCTGATGGCTGATTCTTTCTCTATTTCTCATAGTTTTTCTCGTTTAGTCCTGTTTTCCTAAAAGCCACTTGCTGACTTTCCATTCTAGGGTGTCCTTGGAGAGCTGACCTTCACCCTCTCTTCTTTCAAGGCTTCTTACCTTTTAGACTCAGCTTTTTGGTTGTCCTTCTTGCTATCATTTTTCCCAAGTAAGTGGAATCCATTCCTGCTAGGTTGAAGGTTTTCCCAGCCACTTCCCCTTATAGTTCTTCATTCTGGGTTCCCCGAGGTACCAATCTTTTGTTCATGAATTGTCACTCTCCAAGCTTTCTAGTTCTTTGTTGCACCACTGGGTGCTTGAGAAAGACATATCTGTTCTTCGTTTCTTGTATTTCGTGGTACCCTTTTTAAGCTGTCTCAATCCCACTTTAGCTGTGTTGCACGTCCCGAGGATCCCGAGTCTCTAGCAGCCTCTAGGTATCCCAGCCTAGTTCTTTCACTGGACTCCCTTTGATTTTCTGATTCTGGATAGGCTGGGCTTTTTCTTTCCTCCCTTTGTTTCATGGGCCCTAAGGCCTGTCCCTTCATGGGTTTTGGGTTTCAAATCTTTTGGGCTTACCATCATTTTCCCTTGTGGTGAGCTCAACCCTTTTAATATTTCTTTCTATAGGGTTGGCCCATTGTGCTGTTTTTGGGCCTTGGTGTTATGAAATTTTGGTTCTCAACTAGGTAGTTTTGTAAACTTAAACATTTTTATAAGGCAGACAAGACAATAAATGATGTTCCCTTAAAAAGTTTGACTTTTCAAACAAAACAAACAAATTGAGACGGAGGGAGTAAATTATACAACACTAATAACTGTATAACAACAAACAACTATGCAATTAAACGATGTCACAGTGGCTATAACCACCAAAAAGAAAAATTATATTTATTATTTTATTTAATATGATTATATCACAGACCCCACAACAATATATCATAAACCCACAACAATGCAAATAGCCAAATATATATCCTAAATCCTAATACTCAAGTCAAAACAAACATAAGGCAACATGAAAAAACAGAGAGAGAAAGGCTAAGGCAGAGGCAAGGCAAAAAGAGGAAAAAATTGCCGATTTGGTGATTCTGATTCCGAACAGAGGCAAGGCGAGAGGTGAGGGCGAGAGAGTGAGAGTTTGAAAGACTTGCCGGCAAGAAGGAGGAGGAGCTCTAGCGTCGACAACTACAAAGGTGGGAGAGAGAGAGAGAGTTGCGATCTGGTTAGGCAAATATCGAAGGCGCTAACTCAATTCAAACTTTAAAGCAGAGATCGAGAATGAGAGCATAGAAAGGAGAGAGTGAGAGGCTAATTGTGTGAAGCTATGTTAGGGCTTTTAGCCCAGCTAGGCCGATCGATGGTCAAAAATCATCCAAGTGTCAATTTTTTCTCTTTTTTCCCTTCTCTCGTGTCCGATTGGTACTCGCTGTATCTTAGACGTATCTTGCATGTATCCAAGCCGTACGTAAACACTCGATTTTGCACTCATAATTTAGTTTTGAAAAATGACTGAAATGACCCACTTCAAATACCTAAAATCATAGTTGCATTACATGCATTAAATCATTTATTGCACATCATAAAAATGATCTTGAAATTCTAATGGTTGCGATGGTATGCCCGATTCCCAAATCAAACTGTCGGATTGAAAGATATCACAAGATCAAGTTTTCACGGTTTACATGCATTGTATGGGGGTGAAACCGATCACGTGTGATTAATTGGAATTGTACGAGGATTGGGCCCTTGAACTCGCCTTCCTCAGGCCCAAGCCCCACAGCACATCATATGATTGTCCTCATTTTTGGACCTTAAGCCTCGGCCTAGATACCTCTGAGCCCAATTTGGGCCCAAAAACTGAAATAAGACTGCATTAGCTTGAACACCTCAAGCAAACCCCCCCCCCCCCAAATAATTTATAACCTAGATGGGAGCGTTATTTCCTAGAGACGCCCCATACCTAGCTACCCGGCCGTGCCCTTGACAACATCACTGCCGAGCAGGCGGCGGAAGTGGGAATCAGTTCCAATGCCACTCCAACCATTCCCGACGAAGCATCCACTTTAAGATGATGGAATTGGACCCTCATTCGCACTAAGAAGGAGAAGTAATCATAGCTCCTCCACTCATCTTAGCCTATAAATAGGAGAAGAGAATAAGGAAAGGGGATTGGCAATTTTGGAGAGAACATGGAAGGAAGAGGGTAGTCACTTTGAGGAAGGAAAGGAACAACTCTATGAGGTAAAGAGAAGGGTTTGAGTAAACAGGAGTGTATTTAGGCTGCCCAACAAATAATCACCCATAGTAGGAAACCCAAAGCCCACAATACAAATAGATTGTGAGCCTAATTAGTGCTTGACCCCAACAGCCCAATTTTGGGTTCCCACAATTGGCGTCGTCTGTGGGGATCTCCTATGAAACTATGGTTCTGTCGGGGCATGCACGGGAAAATGTCCAAAGGAAAATCTGGGAGCTATGCTTAAAGTGGCTCGGGAAGATCTTCTCGGGGATCCACTTGGGGGGAAAGAAGGCAGAAGCGACACGAAGACAGGGAGTATGAGGAGCAAGGGCAATTCGGACTCGGAAAGGGATTGTTTCAAACATACCAAACAATGTCTGATGCCTCGGGGCACAACCGTTTTGACAGAAGGGATGAAGAGCTTGAGCAAAAGGATGAGGAGCTTGAATGCCTATGTAGGTTGGTGAGGGATTTGGAGTTGGTAGCAAGAGGTAGGTGTAGGAAAAGGGACAACGAGGAACGAGGAGAAGGGTCGGCCAGGGTGGGGGGCCATCATGGAGTAGGTTCCTATCAATCTAGGTCTCATCGCCACCGGGATCGCTCGTGGGAATATGTAGACCGGGATTCAGTTTCCCCGAAGGAGCGACGACCCCGAAATGCAGCCATGGATGCTATAAGCCGCGCATTGCGCCGGGCCGCCCGATCACCACTCTTGAAAGACATTGAAAGGGCACCTATACCGAGCAGATTTACATGACCCCCGTTTAATTCTTACGATGGAAAGACAGACCCGGTAAAGCGTGTGAGTCATTATATTCAAATGATGTATTTACACACTCATAACGACGCATTGATGTGTAAGGTATTTCCTTCGAGCCTCAGTCTCACAGCACTAAGGTGGTTCAATGGGTTGAGGAAAGGCTCAATTCACAGTTTTTCTGAGTTGATTCAAGAGTTTAATGTCCGGTTCATGACCTGCAGCAGGGTCCCATAACCCATGGATGCGTTGCTGTCAATGAAAATGGGGGCTGGGGAAACCCTATGTAGCTACGCGAACCGGTACTGGGAACTATACAATTAGATTGACAGAGGTAATGAAAATATTGAGGCAAGTACTTTTCGGATGGGGTTGCCCGAGGATTCCGAACTGCGAGATTCTTTGACAAGAAGGCCTCCCGAGGATATGAGGCAGCTAATGAGGCGTATTGAAGAATACAAGCAGCTGGAGGATGATCAATTACAAAGCAAAGGCAAGGCCCCGGTCATAAATCATCCTCAGCAGAGTGGTTTGCAGTCTAGACCTCAGAAGGATTTGAGGATTCAAGAACCGGGTCCACAGATGGGGGAAGTGAATGTAGCTTTCAAGGAGTCGGTGCACAGGATTGTGAATTGAATCAAGAATGAACCGTACTTCTAATGGCCGAACAAGATGGGGGGCAACCCTTCAAGGAGGAATTTGAACCTGTACTGTACTTACCATAGGAATAAGGGGCACACAACTGAATAGTGTAGGGTATTAAAGGATCATCTGGAATAGTTAGTGAAGGTTGGGTATTTGAAAGAGTTTGTGATGGACCCCAGGAGTCAGGAAGTCAGGCAAGGTACTCGATCACGCGGGAATCCTCTCCCGCCCCCTTTGGGAGTAATAGAAGTCATCCACGCTGCCCCAAAGGGCTCTCAGGTATCCAAGAGGAGGGGGGTGTTGACTGTCGTATCAATGGAGGGCAACACGGGTGATCGCCCTCCAAGAAGAAACTGAAGTACACTCGAGAGCCCATTGCTTTCAATGATGATGATCTAGAGGGCACGATTCAACCACATGATGATGCCTTGGTGGTTGCAGCCCGAATAAATGGTTTCATAGTGAAGAGAGTGTTGATAGATCAAGAGAGTGGTGCCGAGGTAATGTATCTTGACCTGTTCAAAGGGCTTGGCTTGAAGAATAAAGATCTCACCAAGTAAGATACGCCCCTGATGGGGTTTGATGGCCGCATGGTGATCCTAGAAGGACAGATCTTGCTTCCCATGAATATGGAAGGTAAGGAGGTGATGGTAACGTTTATAGTGGTCGCTTCTTTCTCCCTGTACACAACAATCCTTGGAAGGTCGTGGATTCACGCAATGGGGGCTGTACCATCCACCCTGCATGTGAAGGTCAAGTTCCGCACCAAATAGGGAATCGCCATGGTACAGGGCAGTTAACAAGTGGCCAGGCAGTGCTTGGTAGCCGCAATTGACTGAGGAATCAAGCAAAATGAGTCAGCTGAGGAGACTCATTTATAGCAATTACAGGGACCCCAAGAGGAAGCGGGGGCCAACTGTGCCGAGGACTTGGTAAGAGTGAAGATATTACCGAATAAGGATAGGAGTTTTTTAATTAGAGCAAGTGTGAAGGGCAAAGAAAGGGTAGAAATGTTGTTGTTTCTTGTGCAAAATGTAAACGTGTTCGCTTAGAGTCCGTATGAGGTGCCTGGGGTGGACCCCGAGTTCATAGTTCATAAGCTCAATGTGGATTCCTTGCATCCTCCCAAAAAGTAGAAGCCGAGGAGATCAGCAAAGGAGCACGTCAATGCTGTCGAGCAGGAGGTCAAGAGGTTGAGGGAAGCCGGGGCTATAAAAGAGATTTTCTTCCCGGAGTGGCTTGCAAATACCGTGGTGGTAAAAAGAAGAATGGCAAATGGAGGGTTTGTGTTGACTTCATCAACATAAACTAAGCATGTCCAAAGGACCCATTTCCTATGCCAAAGATTAATCAGCTAGTAGACACCACCTACGGACACCCGAGGATGAGTTTTCTGGACGTTTTTCAAGGCTATCATTAGATCACTTTGGCTACTGAGGATCAGGAGAAGACGGCGTTTATTTCACCTGACGCTAACTATCATTATACCGTGATGCCATTTAGGTTGAAGAATGCTAGGGCCATGTATCAACGGATGATGACGAGAATGTTCAGAGACAATATCGGGCATACAGTTAAGGTGTACATTGATGATATGGTGGTGAAAAGCAAACGCGTAGTGCAGCACATCGATGATCTTAAAGAAGTGTTTGAAGTACTTCAACGGCACAGGCTACTTCTAAATGCCGATAAGTGCACTTTCGGAGTGGGAGCTGGCAAATTCCTAGGATATTTGATCACTAACCGAGGAATAGAAGTCAATTCCGACCAGATCGAAGCCATAAAACGCCTCAAACTGCTGAGCAGTCCAAAGGAAGTCCAAGTACTGACCGCTTTTGAAGAAATGGAAAGGGTTCCAGTGGAGTGAGGAGTGCAACAGGGCTTTTCAAGAACTGAAAGAATATTTGATGCGAGCACCAATGATGACAGCTCTAGAACCTGGGGAGGATTTGTTCATGTATCTCTCAGTGTCAGAACATGCTGTGAGCGCTGTGCTTTTGAGGGACCAAGGAGTACAACAGCTAGTATACTACATCAGTAAAACCCTAGTTGATGCCGTGATGA
This sequence comes from Quercus lobata, assembly GCF_001633185.2. Lineage (NCBI taxonomy): Eukaryota > Viridiplantae > Streptophyta > Magnoliopsida > Fagales > Fagaceae > Quercus > Quercus lobata. The sequence continues at coordinate 54,705,405 of NC_044905.1, read as the reverse complement.
GGTACTTGCCCTTGGAGAAGTTAGTGTTAGCACTAGTGCATGCCACGCGGAAGCTACCCCATTACTTTCAAAATCACACTGTTTATGTATTGACCGAGTACTCTCTGCAATCACTATTGAAGATATCTAACTTCACGGGAAGGATAGCTAAGTAGGGAACTCGACTGGGTTCTTTTGATATTAGGTACAGGCCAAGAAGCCCGGTGAAGGGTCAGGTCCTCGCTGATTTTGTTGCAGAGTTCTCCTCGAGAAGGGGAAAGGAGATGGTTTGCCCTGTAGAAGTAATCCCGTGGAAGGTATTTATGGACGATGTGTCCAACGCATTAGGAGCCGGGGTAGGGATCGTGGTGATCGCCCTAGAAGAAATAAAATTGGAACATTCCTTTAGGTTAGGTTTTAAGGCCTCCAACAACGAAGCTGAGTATAAGGTCTATTCAGATGCTCGACTGGTGGTCAATCAGGTACAGGGAAACTTTAAAGCCAAGGATCCTCGGATGGTGGAGTACTTATGGTTGGTAAAGCAAACTATGTACCGCTTTATGAGCGTCAAATTGGTTCAGGTGGCAAAGGGGTAGAACCGGCACGCTGACTCTTTGGCCACATTGGCGTCATCATCAATTGAAGGAATTCCTCAATTAATAAAAGTGGAGCTGGTGGCAGAGCCAAGTATCAGTGTAGGAGTAGGTGTCTCACTAGTGGCAACAGTTGAGCATGTTAGATGGACCTGATCATCAATTTCTTAGCTAAGGATCGAGTGCCGGCTGATGAGAAGAAAGCAAAAAAAGTGCGCCGGACAGCTGCTCGGTATTGGTTGTCTGCCGATCGTAAGCTATATCGAAGATCTTTTGACAGGCCTTACCTACAGTGCTTGCACCCTAGCAAGATTGAGGAACTCCTTGTCGAGCTACATGACGGTGTGTGCAGCAGTCAAGTGGGGGGACGTTCGTTGGCTCACCGGGCAATGACTCAAGGATTTTGTGGCCGTGAATGCAAAAGGATGCTAACAAGTATGCACTGAAATGTGAGCAATGTCAGAAGCACGCCCTTATGATCCACCAACTGGCAGGAAACTTAAATCCCATTAGTTTCCCCTAGCCCTTTGCACAGCGGGGGCTAGATATCGTTGGTCCATTCCCTCGGGCAACAGGGAATCAGAGGTTTGTCCTAGTAGCTGTGGATTACTTTACCAAATAGGTAGAGGCAAAGGCGTTGGCGAACATCCGGGATGTAGATATTAAGAAGTTTGTATGGAGGAATATAGTGACGAGATTCGGGGTGCCAGAGTCCCTAGTGTCAGATAACAAGTTGCAGTTTAACAGCAAAGCTTTCCACAAGTTTTGTGGCAGCCTCAGCATCACAAATCGGTATTCCACCCCAGCATATCCACAGAGCAACGGCCAAGCCTAGACCACCAACAAGGCCATTGTGAACAGTTTGAAAAGGAGGTTAAAAGGTGCCAAGGGCAGGTGGGCAAAGGAGTTAACCAGTGTTCTATGGGCATACCGAACTACCCCAAGAAGGTCCACGGGAGAAAGTTCTCCCTAACATATGGAGCGGAAGCAGTCATACCAACAGAGGTGAACTTATGCAGTGCCCGAGTTACGGGATTTGGCCCCACCGAGAATTTGGAGTTGATGATGAAACAGTTGAACCTGTTGGAAGAACGTCGGGAATCATCGACTATACAACTAGAAGAGTATTAGCAAAAACTTGCCCGGAGATACAACAAGAACGTGAGGAAAAGGGAGTTTAGAGCGGGAGATCTGGTACTTCGGAAGGTAGTGGGGAATACGCGGGACGTCAACGTAGGGTAGTTAGCACCAACTTAGGAGGGGCCATTAAGAGTTACCGCTATTGCAAGCGCAGGGGCACATTATTTGGAGGATTTGGATGGGATACCTCTCCCCCAGCCATGGAATGCCCATAATCTGAAGAAATTCTACCACTAATTATCAGTGCACGGGGATACATATTGAGTGTAATCTTATGTGTGCGTATTGTTAATTAATACAAAAGCGATGTTTATCCATGCAGGTGTATTCCTATTTATAGCTGCGTCTTGATTGGCCTCGGCTTCTACTGGCTCGGCTACTTAGGTAGGGGCGTCAGGCACTTCAATGGGCACATGGACTTTGCAGCTTTGAGATACACGCTCTACTGATTCATCCCGCACCAGTGCACGGTCCTCTGTGGTGGTATATCTGGGGCCGAAGTCCTGAGCTTCGCCAACGATCAAGGATGATAGAAGGAAGTTGGTGTGCCTGACGTCAATATAGAAGAGGAGGGGACTATCTACTAGTAAGGCCTGGCTGAACGCCTACCAGGTGGTATACATGAGATCAACGCCGAGTATCAGGTGGGATGCTTGGAGCTATCCGTCCAAGTGCACAAAGATCTCTGACCTCAGGACAAAATTGAGATCCCTCACATGCATGACTCTCAGGTCCAGTTTAAATCTTTTTCCTTCTACAGTAAATCAATATAAGAATTAGTTAGTCCATGTGCGAATAAACCAAACAAAAATGGTAAACATAAAACAAGTAAAAGCACTCAGTATCGACCAACTTCTTGAGGTGAAAGAGGGCAAAGGAGTCATCGGCAAACCAATTGCCTCTCACCCGGACAAATTCTCTCACCGAGTTTCTATTGGAATTAAGAAGGCACAATATGAGTTGTACCTGCATATCCCTAGTTTTCAAGTAATAATCGGATTTGATGTTGCAGCACAAACTATACATGTAGTTAATATCATGGTGATTTAGCTCTAGCCCAAATATTTGGTTTAACCTACTAACACAACTCACCACTTGGTAAAAGTTGGGGGGAGTTGGTCGGGACACAAGCTGTAGAATCTAAGGGTACCTGTAATGAGAGGGTCTATGGGAAATCTAACCCCACCCTCAAGAATGGCCATCAAAGGGAAAAAAGCTACATTTGGGCCAGCACGCCTTTGGAAGGTGATATTTCCTTCGTGACAATAGGCGATATCACCATCCTCAAGAACGCCCTAGGCTACTCTAAAGGCAGCCAAAGGCACTCCAAGAGCAAGAAGGTAAGAGTAGCCCATTTTAAACTAAAAGAGTAAAGGAAAATTGAAAGGAAAGGGAAGAGTTTAAAGGACTTATTGAAGGTTCTAAGGGATGAATGATCTGGGCTAGAGAGTGTATGCTAAGGAAAACTACGCTTAAGGAAGCTGCTTGGCAGAGAGAAAAGTCGAGAGGAGAGAATGTAAAAAGTGTAGTGGGAAATAAGGAGGAAGTATTTACAGGAACCAAAGCATTTAATGAAAAAGAAGCAGGAAAAACCTTTCCGATCCCCCCAGGTAAGTCCCACACACATGGGCTCGGTTCATGAACCGTCAAACAGTTTGCAAACCAACGGTTAAGATTTTCGAGAGACCACTACCACCGCTTGATTGTCCTTGATTCATTCTCAGTAGCCGGGCACGAATCAAGGGGGGGCTATTGTACGAGGATTGGGCCCCTGAACTCGCCTTCCTCGGGCCCAAGCCTCACAGCACATCATATGACCGTCCTCATTCTTGGACCTTAAGCCTCGGCCCAGATACCTCCGAGCCCAATTTGGGCCCAAAAACTGAAATAAGATTGCATTAGCTTGAACACCTCAAGCAACCCCCCCTATCATTTCTAACCTGGACAGGAGCGTTATTGCTCGGAGACGCTCCGTGCCCAGCTGCCTAGCCGTGCCATTGACAACATCACTGCCGAGCAAGCGACAGAAGTGGGAATAAGTTCCAATGCGACTCCCACCTTTCCCGACGAAGCATCCACTTTAAGATGATGGAATTGGACCCCCATTCACACTAAGAAGGAGAAATAATCATAGCTCCTCCACTCATCTTAGCCTATAAATAGGAGAAGAGAATGAGGAAAGGGGGTTGGCAATTTTGGAGAGAACATAGAGGGAAGAGGGTTGTTACTCTGAGGAAGAAAATAAACGATTCTATGAGGTAAAGAGAAGGGTTTGAGTAAACAAGAGTGTATTTAGGCTGCCCAGCAAAGAATCACCCATGGTAGGAAACCCAAAGCCCACAATACAAATAGATTGTGAGCCCAATTAGAGGTTAAGCCCAACAACCCAATTTTGGGTACCCACAGGAATTAATTCTAATTGGTTAAAAAAATAAAATTAATTAAATAATTGTGTGATTAGTTGTTGGTTTTTGTTAGAAATGAGCTTGGTTGCGTAGGAATAAAATGGATAATCAGATAACAAGGGAATTGTTGATAATTAAGTCTTTTTAGAATATTTATCTATCAGATAATTATTATTTTAAGGACCTGAGTATCAAAATAAAAGTCATTTATTTTAGAATACAAGTTAAAAATATGTCTAGGTGCAATTCCCGAGTTAGAAAATCCCTAAAAAAGAGTCTAGATCAAACCAAAGTTAAGAATTGGGCTCGGCACATGGCAAGTGCCGTTTGGCATAGCTTTAAGGCCTGGCCCAAAAATGTTCTGATCAAGATAAAACGCATCCATGTCGAATTTTTAGGGATAAGAACTCGACCTAGTTTGTATCTGATCAAATCCAGCTTATTTTCTAAGCACCAAACCTCTATAAATAGGGAACAAAAATCGGAAATCAGTACATTTCTTTCTCTGACCCCTCTCTCCCCTTACGTTAAAGAAATTCTTGAAACTTTGCTTTAGGAATTTCTTTTCTGTTATAAAGCTTCACTTAAATCCTTAGAAATTCATTTTCATTGATCTCTAGGATAATTCTCTGCTTGTGGATTAAGTTTATGCAGGTCTAATTCTAACTTTGTTTCCATAACATGCTTTCATATATGCTTTAATTTCCATGGATGTGATGTTGTTTCTTTTATGTTTAGATAACCATGTTTCTCATATGTTATTATATGTTCTCCTTTGCTTTCAAAAAAATTTCACATGATTAATTGATAAGTATGCCTAGATCTAGGGTTGAAACTCTCCTTAAGATTTTAGATCTGCAATTTTTCTCCTTGTTTTTCAAAATTAAAATCAGATCTATAATTTTTCTCCTTGTTTTTCTTAAACCAAAATTAGATCTGCAATTTTTCTCCATATTTTTCAAAAAGATTTGCATTTTTCTCTATGTTTTTTTTAAAAAAAATTAAAACCAGATCTGTGTTTTATTTATAAATCTTATCAGTATTTTATTTATAAAATCTTATCTATATTTTATTTATAAAATCATATTTGTGTTTTTCCAAATAAAAATCTTGTCTGATTTTAATAAAAAAATTGGATTTGCATTTTTTTTCAAATAAAAATCTGACCCCTTTTTCTAAGTAAAAAAACCAGATCTGTTTTTCTTTCATAAAATTGGTGTTTTCAAAGAAAAAAAAATTTGTTTTTCCCCACATTTCCAGATCTGAATTTTTATTAAAAATCCATTCTTTTTCTTTTATGGAAACTCAAAATAAAATTTTTCATTAACCATTCTCATCAAAAAAATTTACACAAAATAAAGTGCAAATCTAAGGTTCTTAAGTAGCATTTTAACCCTATGTCTAGGATTTGATATGGCATGTGTTGTATATCATTAGATATTTTTTTATGTGTATTTAATGGTCATTTAAAGTATAGAAGACCAGACTCTGTCTGGGCAGGTGGGTGCCAAACACCTTCCCATCCTGTAATCTAGCCCCTGAACCTTAGAATTTTAAGTTGGCAGATTTAGTGTCTTATTTTTATTTTGGGTAGAATGTAACTAGGAAACAAAACTTTGTAATTTTCTTTTTATTAGATTGTACCTAGGAATCAAAGCAATGTAAAGTTTTTTTTTTTTTTTTTTTACCAAGATGTAAATTGTTTCTAATCAATAAAGATGCATATTGTTCAAGATATATTGTAAAATTGTAAAGTTTTCTTATTTTACTTATAAAATAAGTGGCGACTCCATAGAATCCTGAAAAGGGAAGGTGCTGCTGCATACACCCTTTTCTGAGAGCACCCAAGTTTTCAAATCCGGTCTCTCACACTGTATCTAAATAATAATAATAAAATGATTTTTTTTTGCCAGATACTCTTCAAGTACAGTTGTACCAGTATCCGACCCATATATCGGATACATATCCAATATCGATACGATGGCAAATTTGTTGTATCAGTGCATCAGAGCATACACTGCGTTAGTGCTCATTCCTTCTTTTATTGAATACATTGATGGGCGAGTTAGACTCATCACCAGATCATACCAATCCACCAACCTTATTTTTACCATATTGATGCTTTTTAAAGACATGGCTATGTTTTAATGTAGAAAACTTAATTGTGTGGGAAAGTATCACGGTTGCTCTTGTACGGACTTTGCATGACACCATATAAGTGAACTAGTTCTCAAAATGGCTTATACAAAACACTATTTGCCATTAGATAAAATGGATTTTTAGCTATAGAGATTATCTAGAAGTAGATAACACGGACAAAATGGGCTTCTGCCCTTTTTGGGCAAATTAATTAGCCTTTTGCCCTTCTTCCCAAACTAAATAGGGAAATGCCCCTCTTTTGAAAATCGAGTTTCTCAAAATCGAGTTTTTTTTTTTAAAAAAAAAAATTTGGAGCCCTATAGTGACGTTTTTAAGGACTTATAGTGACATTTTAAGAACCTATAGTGACGTTTTATAACTTGATATCCATGAAATCGAGTTATAGGCAATTTTGTTGCCTATAACTCAATTTCATGGATATCAAGTTACAAAACGCCACTATAGGTCTTTATAAACGTCACTATAGGTCCTTGAAAACGTCATTATAGGGTTTAAATTGATTTTGAAAAACTCGATTTTCAAAAGAGGGGTATATCCCTATTTAGTTTGGGAAGAAGGGCAAAAAACTAATTAATTTGCCTGAAAAGGGCAGAAGCCCATTTTGTCCTAGATAACACTGTTTTTTATTCTTTTTCTTCCCTTGTAACCTCTCTCTCCCTCTCTCTCTCACACACACACCAAACCTATCGTGCTCGAATTCACAAGATTCTGCATCCTCAAAATTCCTGGAGTAGTACTCACAAGTTTTATAATCTTAGGTGATTCATGTTGTAACGAGTGGAAGGGTGAACCAACCACATCACTAGGAGTTAGAAATTTTTGCAGTATTAACCTTGATCAAATTCTCAATATCACAGAATATAAATAGCAATTTTGTCATTTGACAAGGTAGCATCAAGCCATGTTAGTCTCAGTTTTGAGCTCATTCTCACAGTTGTGAAACAAACCGTCCACAACCAAAATTGTATTGAGCAAGTTTTTGTACCTTCAAGGAAGGTGAGAAGCTGGATGAGAACCCGGTGTGTGTGAGAGTGAAGGGCAAAATAGAAACATTAGCTCTTTATGTTAGAATGTGCCTAAAATTCCTATTAAAATAATATATATATGCCTAAATCATTTCTAATGCTCCACTACTTGATAGATTTTTTTACACGCACACACATCATATGAACTACGGAGTATGGAGTCTTATGGACTATACTGCAATGTAGTTATGTACACTCCAAACATGCTTGCACTTTTATTCATATGCACGCTGACTAAATGTCTCTCACAAACACAAATACATGGTGTAAGTCCTATAAAAAAAAATGGAGTAAGAGCATCTCCAAGAACCTTTTCAGTTTCTCACCCAAATTTGAAAAAAATAAACTAACTTCCTCCAACAGCTTCTCTATCAATTTTTTACTTCATTTAAATCTTTTATTCCTATTATTATAATTTTCATTTCAAAATCATTTACTTATCTCTCCACTCATTCAACACCGAGAGACCTACCATCCGTATCGGCATTCTTGCCACACAATGCTGCCTTGTCTTAGAGGCCCTCAACAAAAAGAGATATAAGTCTTCAAACTAGTTTGAAAAAAATTTTGTTCCTTGACAAAACCTCCATTGTTGTAGTTCCTTCCACCGGTCATAAGGTCCATGTTGGGTCAAATCAACATCTCTATCATATATGTATTTTTGCTCTTCCACACTTAGGTTTTACGTTGTGTGTTGTGTATGTATAGAATTGTGTTTTGCGTCTTGATTTTGCATCTGCCTCTTGAGTTGAGCTCGGTAAGCTTTGAAGAGGAGGTGAGCTGAATATATTTTTTTTGCTAGTTCAATATTTTACTTTCAAAAGTTTTTACAGTTCTGATTCTTCTGAAGAGTGCTATAAAGTACAAACATGGGAAAAAATAGTTTACAAAGCATACTAAACAAATAAATAATTAGTTATAACTGTTGTACCAAGGAACCTTTTTGCTATAAACTTTGTTCCTAAACAAAACCTCCATTGTTGTAGTTCCTTCCACCGCCAAGGTCATGAGGTCCATATTGGGTCAAATCAACATCTCTATCATATACATTTTTTGTTCTTCCACACTTGGTTTTTACGTTGTGTGTTGTGCTTGTATAGAATTGTGTTTTGCGTCTTGATTTGCATCTGCCTCTTGAGCCCGGTAAGCTTTGAAGAGGAGGTGAGCTGAATTTTTTTTTTCTTTTGTTAGTTCAATATTTTACTCTCAAAAGTTTTTACAGTTCTGAAGAGTGCTATAAAGTATAAATATGGGAAAAAATAGTTTACAGAGCATACTAAACAAATAAATAATTAGTTATAACTGTTGTATCAAGGAACCTTTTTACTATGTCACTCGTGTTCCCACTAGTTACAGAGAAACCTAGATCAAAATAGATAAGGTCTCCCCCCAAACTTGTTTTCTTTAGGCGACTCATTCAATCTACAACTGTATCCACATTCATATCCATAATAAAATGCGGTGTCTTACATGTTGCATGTATCTTCAAATGGCGCCTTAAACATAGCATGTATACCTTGCATGTGTATCTTCAACTATGCTCTCAACTGCTTAATCATAGCGCTCTAAGGTAGTATCATAATAGCAATCATTGTGATGGTATCCACATTAACAAGGACAAACTAAATGCAGCAAACTTGAGTATCAAATGCTACTTTCATGAAAGCAATACCACCAGCAGTCCATCATGATTTTAGGACACAGGTTTCAATTTGCTAGAAATTCAATAGTTCTATTTTTCTTATCTAGGTAGTGAACTTATATTTTTCTCCATAAGAGTCAAACCCATTACAACTAGAGTCTTGGAAAAAGAGGTTATACAACATACTTGCGAGCCAAACAAAGGCAAATAGGCAGTGTCACACACCAAAACTAGTATATCCAATATTTGGATTTATCAGCGTGTGAAACTAGAAACAATTTCTGGGAATATATGTAATATGCTTTTATATTAACCTCAACCTCAGAACTCAAGCATGCCAAGAGATGGTAGCCCTGAGACAAGGTCTTGAGCTTCACCACTACTGCTATTCAGCCTTTGACCTCCTTGTGGGCTGAAGGATTCAACTGCTTGCTCTCCCAATTTAAGGACATCCTCAGGTGAAAGTATCTTGATATACCAAACATTATTGACGAACGCCCTGCACATGGTCATTTGTAGTGAGTGCACAGAAATAGGTCTTGCCAGGCTGTTCTGAGAACCCATGGCCATGGCAATCATTTTATTCTGTTCTATTTCATTAAAAAGTACCTTCATAGATAAACATATATATAACCAAGAGGTGAAGGGAAATAAAATCCAAAAAATTGTTGATAAACAATTATAATAAAGCAATTTCTTGAAATCCTCAAACCCACCTCTCTCAAAGAGGCGTCATAAAATTTAATAAGCTCATCAGAATGCAATCACAAAGAAAGAAATTTCACCCAAATTAAACAAGTTTTACTTTGCCTTTTCAAGGAGATCATGGAGAAGGAGAAAAGGGAAAAGGGGTTTCATTCACAATCTCAATGCTGTCAGAAGAAACCCCATACATAACATAAAACCATTTTCAAACCATTTAATAGATCAAGGTTAAAACCACAGAGAGAGAGAAACCCACAAAAGCATCTAATCAAAGGGCTATCCATTATAAACACTTACTCCCAAGGGTCGTCTCCAAGGAGAAGCACATCATTCTCCCTGTCAACAAATACAAGCTGCCAGCCTGATCTAAGAGGGTCTTCAAACTTTCCCTCAATTCCAAACATCTCCGCCAGCTCCTCTCGCAGCTCATTATAGCTGCTGAACCGGGAGATGTCTAGTGAACGCCCAACCGACCCTGATTTATAAACCTATACAAAAATAGAGCATCATCTAGCCAAGACTATTAAGCAAGCAATAGTAATAATAAATTGAAAGACCTAAATAGCTTGCAGCTCATACCTTGACAAAAGTCTGAGATGGGGTTGGTGGGTCAACTTGCCCTGCACTGTTCAATAACTCAGAGGAGTCTTGCACTGAACTGTACAGAGAACTCTGAAATCCAGTATGCCCTAATGGCATTGAGGACACATCAGCATCAACTGATGTAGCAAAAGTAGACAGAGTGGCAGGGAGTAGAAGTCCAGATGAATCAATATTAACACCAAAAAGAGTAGGATTCTGAGAATCAGAGTTACAATTTTCTGGCTCTTCAGTAGCATCTTTCCCAGGATAAGGTGAGTGTGACATTGAGTTGGCAAAAGCATTGACCTGTGAATGTGTATACTTTGGAGCCCATGATTGTTGGGGTAACTGCTCAGCTAGCATGGGCTGACCAACTCTGGAGAAGTTCAAAATATTGCTACTCCCTTCAGGACAAAGTGAACTGACCATGTTTTGTCTAGGGCTAATGGATGCTGAGAACTTTGCACTTGGATCCATGAAGTCCGCCTTCACAAAAGATGAAGAAGGCACATTTGACTGCAGCCTCTGATGCAGCTGATCACTACGAATATGAAGCGTGTTCTGATAGGTATGTTGTTGTTGTGGTTGCTGTTGCTGTTGCTGTTGCCGTGCCTGATCCTCTTGTTGGTTGTTAAGTGATTGCTGTATAAGGTGCTGTGGCGTGTTCTCTGATAAAACTTGGGTTTGTGCCTGCAGGATATTAAGAGGAACTGCTTGCTGTTGTTGTTGCTGTTGTTGCTGCTGCTGCTGCAAGAGTGAAGTATGGCTCCCTTGCTGTTGAAGATACTGGAAGGGCTGCTGAAATTGCATAACTTGATGTCTTAGGAGATCTGCATTTCCTAGGTTCTGCATGCCAGCAGCCAACATGGCTTGATACTGCTGATTAGGATCATTTCCAAGCAATGTTGGGTCCATTCTCTGCTGCATCCAGGGATACAAACCAACACCTTGAAAATTAAGGGAGTGAAGACCATGCTCTCCACTTCCCCCCCTTAGCCACATCATCCCGTTAGCTGCATCATCCCTGTTATCTGTAACAAGACCATGTGAAGAAATAATTCATCTCCACACTAATTATGCTTAAAATTTCCATATACTACTAGCATGCACACAAAACAAGGTTCACACACTAACAAACCAGTATTAAACTGGAAAAGCCTGTAGCCAAAACCCCCAATATATTCATTGAATAGGTATATAAATAAAATGAACACCATTTTTCCACATGGAGAATATGGAGAAAAGGCACATTCAATGATCTTCCATTTTGCAATGTAAAGAACAAAGTAATTAATAGGAAAGAACTGCATTTAGGGCATCTGGCAAGTGAGAGATTTTGGCAAGGTTGTATCTGAATGGTTCTCAAGTAAATTCCTGCCCTTGAAATTCATTATGAAACCCATGAGAAATTGTAGACTTATATAGATTTCTTATAATAGCGCATCAAGTTAGTAGGGATACTGCACTATTTTATCTATTAAGATTCTAATTAAAGTGGAGGTTCCATCACATAGGTCAATTTTTTACCAACAAAATTGAAATTCCTTCTCTGATTTTCTAGACAAGTGTTTGAGGATATAACACATTGGAACATGGTATGAAACAAATATGAATAATTTCATTTTTATACAAATGACTATGAACAAAATCATTGAGATGCAAGATCTGGTTGGTCTTGTTTACCATATTTTTTATAAATCAACAATTGGAGGTGGGGGGATTTGAACCCTAGATGTCTCCGTTAGAAACACCAAGAGGTACCAATTGAGCTACAAAGCTCTTGGAAACGGTCTTGTTTATCGTATTCACATGTTAAAACTACTTTACTTGACAATTTTAGACATTAGAAATGTGTTGTGCCACAAGGAGAACTGTGTGATTACCTAAAATGCCTACTTAGTAAATTATTGAAAAAGAGTTCATAAAACTAAGTATGGCTTGAACAAACAAGAATGTATATTTTCCAATACAATATTTAGCTTGGGTCTGTTTGAACGATACTCCAGTGGTTCTGGCAATTCTTGTGGTGCCTGGGCACTGGGGTTTGAACCCCACCAGCCCCCTCCCCCTATTTTTACCAAGCAATTTAAAATTTTAAAAATTAAATAATAAAAAAACCAATATGTAGCTTGAACCATTCTAATGCATACCTGAAGGCAAAAGTATCTAAACTGACATATTAAATCCATTTTTTTTTCTATGACTGGGACACTAATTACACATGTATAAGAAAACTTTGTGCCTCTTTTTCATAAATTTATGACCAGGGTGCAAGAATGAATGATTATAACTTACAATAAGCACACTGTAAAATTTTTTAATGATTACATAACTTTCGAGTCTAGACCATCTGACTTTAGTCTAGCTTCATTCTATACGTGCACAATTTCTATCTAAACCTTGGATACATTTTTTAATCACAACTGGAGGACGCTGTTCAAGGGATCAACTCTTTGACCCAATTTGAAACTCAAATCTAGCCTTGCTTTGGCAAGAAATGTAAATTGTTCTCAATTTTGGCCACTTAGACTCAGCATCATAATTAAACTATACAAAAAGTTTTACCCGATTTCAAATCCAAAAATAACAGGGAAAGATAACAATAAAAATGAAAACTCCATCACCAATGTCATAAGTCGTTGAAAAGAATAAATACCATGCAAAGATGATACCCCAGGATGCCATGGGCGTTTCAGTCTGAGGGGAAACAATGACGGATACATGGGGAAAGTTGTTAAAGGTTCAATTTCCCATAAAGATACCCTTGGCTGCCTCTCGCCTGCTGTTGACTCATCCCAACCAACCTATACATGAAGCATGAAAGATAAACAAATAAACAAAACCACAGTGAGTTAGAATAAGTGATGGGCAAAAGCAGTTGTACCTGATACAGAACAATATAACACACACACACACACACACATATAAATATATATATATATATATAGAGAGAGAGAGAGAGAGTAGTAAAAGCAGAAATAGAAATGGAGAAATAGTAAAACTTCATGAAAGAGAGATACCAAAGTACAATCACTTTCAGTATCTTGGATCAAAAGTTCAAAAGGATTGGGAGATTAGAGGACGTGCCTTATAGAATAAGAGCAGGGGGATGAAGTGGAAAAATGCATCAGGAATATTGTGTGACCATAGAGTACCTATTGATAGAAGGGAAAAATCTATAAGAATGCTACAGAATGTTAGGCTGTTAAGAAGCAATATCTTCATACAATAAGCATAGCCAAATGAGAATGTCAAGATAGATGAATGAAAATGGAATGAAAACACTAGGATAGAAGATCTAAGGAATAAAGTCATCCATTCAAAGGTAACAGTGGCTCCTAAAGAGGAAAAAATGAGAGAGAGTCACTTGAGATTATTTATTCAAGTTCATGGAATGGTAAAAGGTAGAGAAAGATGCGTTAAATAAGGAGATGACAAAGAGTATGACTTTAAATAGGATACAATATCGGAAAAGAATACATATGGCTAACCCTGATTGGTTGATGATGACCATTAGTTTACTCCATTTTAGTTGGATTATAGCTTATAGTTGAGTTGAGTTCACAAAAGACCACGTGAAATGGAATATCACATAGCTTGCAGTAGTCGATTAAAGGAAGGGGAAAAAGGTGCAAAATGCATAACCAATGGAAATTGGCAGCAGTGGAACTAGACAGACAGCCTTTAAAAAGTCCATACTGACATTCTTTCTTTTAAAAAATAGATTTACTAAGAAAAAATCTGGCAAGAAATTTCAAAAGCATTCTTTTCCTCCATAAGCACAACACAAGATATGAAGCTTAGTATTGCATTAAATAGCGAGAATGGCGAATATGTGCATGCTATGATAAAAGCCAAATTACCTTAACAGATCGCCAATGAGAATTTGGCCAACGAACAGTGTCCAGATCACTTATTCCAGTTATTGTACCCATGTACCTGACAAAAAAACCCTTACACATCTGAAAACAGGAACATATAATATAAGTACAGGCAGCAGTCCCAAGCTGTCACACTATTGAGAGAGAAACAAGATGCAGTTAGCGTGTACTTTCTGGTGCGCACCAACCATAAACGTGATCAACTCACCATAAACAAGCAGCAACATGCTAACATGCTGTTTTGTTTCTGACAAGTATTAAATTTTATTAGAAGAGTGCAGAAAAGGTGTGCCACCTTGGTAACATGCAAACAAGCTGTTTACCAGTGTCTGTTTACTAGGATTGCTTGTAGGATATCATTATCTGATAACTGAGGAGTGCTGGGGACCATTTCTCCAACAAATGCTCCAACCATCACACCTCAAAGATAATGATTGTGACTTTTAAAAAGGCAAATGTGGAATGGGTTAGTACTACAAGAGAAGAAGTGATGTTAGTATTAAAAAAAAATTAAAAAATTAAAAGTTGTCATCTACTTTCTCTAGATGTTTTACTAGGACAACAGAAAGATAGAAGCCTCTCCTCTCCCCCACTTTCTACCTCCAACTTCCTTTCATTTTGAAAGCCTCTATCTTCTCTTGGTCTCTCCCCAATGCTTTGTCTCAAAAATAATTCAGTTGCACTGAGGCAGCGTATCAGCCATCCAGATTTTTTACTGGGACAGCAGAAAGTTAGAAGCCTCTCCTCTCCCCCACTTTCTACCTCCAACTTCCTTCCATTTTGAAGGCTTCTACTTTCTCGTTCTCTTCCAACGCTTTTCTTATCATCTTCTGTATCTAGTCTCATACATGAACCATCCTGTCTCAAAAATAATTCAATTGCACTGAGGCAGTCAATCACCCATCTTGAGGGTTTTAAGTTCCTTACTTCAATGAGTGAATGATTGTTTCTCCATCAATACGTTATTATCATTCTCTCATACCTGTCCCATCCATCTTGTTTTGAGATTTTTTTTGGCCCAACCAGAGGGTTATTTAACCACAATATAATACTCATAAGGCTCTTGTTGATATCAAAATTGATCTTGTATTATAATTACAGTTATGCAAGAATATGCTACAACTTCTATCCCAAAGAGAGGGGCTTGAAGCAAAATTTAGCAGCATTAGGTGACAATCTTCCCAGACAAATAAAACACAACTCCCTCTCACAAGAGAGTGGCTATATTTTCCATCTATTACATTATTTCAAATACAAGAGGCATACACCAGGCTTTTGTAGGTGAATCTACTCCTGGTAGCAGAAGTAAAATCAGTTGTATATGGAATTTTAAAAGAGACATGTTTGAAGCAAAGTAGGATTCATTTAAACCTATATAGGAGGAAGAAGAGACAACCGACCAGACTTGTGACTTAAAAAGTGAAAATCTGCGTGAATCTGTGAAATATGGACAATGAGATTTATATATATTGTTACTTGTTTTTTTCTTCGGTTTGCTAAGTATTCCATTCATGTTTATTTATTTATTTTCAACTGGCTGTGACTGGTTGCATTAATTTTTATCGCCACCACAGTACAGTAGTCATCTTGTTAAAGTGTGAAAGTTGGAACAAGTAAAGTGTTGACTTGTACAAAATGCACTAGAAGTACAAAAGCCTCCTGAACCTAGGTAGGGCCTGTTTTCTTAAAATCCCGGCTTACTTTCATCACCTACTTATGCACAGCTTTTAAAGCCTTACTTTTTACTAATAAGTTCACCCAAAAACACACGCAATATGTCATTAAAACATTGCATTCATATCATGACTATTGACTACACAATTAACTTAAACCCAAGCATAACAAGAAACAGTACTTATGTGACAGAATGTCATACAGTGATTAAGATAGTCATCAAATGCCTTACCACGATATAAGAGGCTTTAACAAATGAAATGCAAGAAACTCGTAGACAGGAGACCATTATCCTATGATAGATGAAATATGTCACTGAAAATTAACTACTAGCTTACCTTCTGACACTTGACTCTTCAGTCTCAAAGAGCATCCGGAAGCGCATCCCAACTGATACTCGTGTGTGAAATACAGCTTTAACATATTTTGAAAGGGGCACGACAAACTCAGATGGACTAGCCCTGTATATGATGGAAGAGCTAAAACAAGCATTACAGAAGAAAAGACAATGTTAACCATTACAGAAGAAACTTTGAGAATTGTTTGTCACCGTGGGTTATAAAAAACTGTAAAACAGCTATTCGTTGAAGCAGCATGAGCAGCAGCAGCTAGGAGTCCAATATGCATGCTATCACTTGATAAAACAGATGATGGCATCACAGTTTGAGGACGAGTGGCACGGCGAATTCCCAAAAGAAGCTGATTTTTTTCATTCCTGGTGATAGTAATTACCAAGAAAACTCGTGATTCCAATGCATAAAACAGAAATCAAGGCAGGAATAAAGTGTAGGAAATATATACCAGATAAAGAGAACAGAATCCCCTGCAACAAGTCTTTTGGCACTAACAAACACACTCCAGCCTGTAGTAAGAAGATGCCGTTTTGGCTGTCCTGAAAGATGTGCAAGAAAAATAAAGTGTCAGGTTGCTCAGAAAATCACCGGTTACACTATTTAACAGACTATTAGCATACATTCTACACAAATAAGCAGTGCACCTAAGTCATTCAGAGCTTTCTCAAAATGATCAAATATCAGCTCTCCTAATACTTACATTTGGAAAAATGTATTGCTTTTCTATCTAAAATGATTTCAGAAACACACCCTCATGACATATGGTGAACAATCCTTTAAAATTCCCTTTCCACACGTTCACAAGTTTTAAAAATTGTTAATGTTTTCCAACCTTCCCCAAATGTAATTCTTGAAGGCTTGAACAGCTAGGTCTCTCTTATTGGCTGTCCTTAATGTTCCTAGACAACAGGGACACCAGTAATTATGTCGAAACACCTCAATGGGAGTTCAGCTTGAAGACAGAGATATCTAACTCCTGACACTTAGCAGTGCAAAGGAAGACCAATTCCACCATTTACACCAACCATAACGGCAATTGTCAGTTATGGTCAATATTCTCTCCTCACTGAAAACAGTCAGTACCAGGTGTTCAAAAAACTAAGGGTCCATTTTCCATCTCAAAGTTGAATGGAGTTCAGTTGTCATTGTCAATCAGCCTCTGCTTCTCTCTCACCGTCAATCGGCTTCTGGTTCTCTCATTGTCAATCTAATCCGCCTTTGTCCTTGAAGACCAACAAAGATAACCCATAAAACCACAAATTCTTGTGTCCATTGTGCCAGTTTCTGCCTCTATCAGTCAGTGATTGGTTTTATATGTTAGAAAACTGACTTTCAGTGGAAGAAATCCCTCAGTACCAACTAATTTACACCCCAGCTGTCACTTCGTCTTCTACATATAAAACAATGTACTTCATGATTGCCTCAAAAGTTGTAACATATTCTTCCATCTGTACCTTTTTTCTTCATCATGGAATTAAGGCTTCAGACACTTTGATATACACCTTTCTCCATTGGGGCCACGAACAAGGCATTTATCACATCCCAGTGGTGAAAAGCCAGGTTGGTTTGTTGCAAAGCAAAATTGTTTGTAACAACTAACAAAAGCCAGGTTGGTTTGTTGCAAAGCAAAATTGTTTGTAACAACTGACTAGAGCAGTCAGTTTTACATCTTCAGGGATCTATGTTTTTCCATTCATCCATCTTAACATTCTCCTTTCAACTAAACTCATTTTATAAATACGGTTCTTCTTAATAGCCCAACATTCAGTACCATAGAGCATAGATAATCCTAAAGCAGTCTTATATAACTTTTCCTTTAACTTAACAGGTATTCTAAGATCACACAATACTCCCGATGTGCTTATTCACTTCATCTGTGAAGCACGTTCATTGAATGAACAATCCAATAAGAATTTCAAGAGCATCCAGAAGCTCTTGTGAGAAGCTTAAAATCAATACTAGAAGTTGCAACTTCATGAAAACTGCAAACATGTGACCATTGCCACAAAAATGATGAGCAGTCCAACAAAAAATCTCTTGGTTCTTGAGCATCAATGGACTAGCATTTCAAGTAGACAATGCCTTAGATATTCCAGGCAAGTTCTCTAGCCTACCAGTAATTTTTTGTCTGAAAAAAAATATGGATGTTTTTCTTACAATACAACAGCTTACCCAACAGATGGTCTTCAAAGAAGGAAGATATTATCAATGATCTTACATTGCTTGAACCAAATTTTACAACATAACATCTTCCTTATTTTTTTGCAAAAAAAAATACATTTAACAGATTACAAGCCCACAAAACACCATCAAAGGATAAATTCTCTACTCCCCCCACCCTCCAGTGGGGAAAATAAGAACAACTAGAGAACAATGGTTCAAATTTACCTCGAAAAATATGCCTAAACTTCCACTCGACATCATGGAGATCCCTTGCAATAAGTTCCTGAGCTGGTGGCTGCTGTGAGAAATCCTGCACGGCCAAAAGAAAAGGGAAATGCAACAGCATCCGCTTAGAGTCACAACAAAAAGAAGTAGGGTAAAGTACACTACCAACGGAGGGAAAACTTTCTCAGCAGCACGACGAGGAACGGAGAACCCTCCATGGGTACTCGTGTCACTAGCAGTCAATGTCTTGCAAAAATAATTGGTGGGCTGCTTGCTCGGAATCCCCAATTCCATAGGGAGAAAGGTATCCTTCTGTTCTTCCTATATGCCCCATTGAAAAGCAAGTTTGCAATTCCATTCAAAACAAGTTAGAAAACAATCCGAGGAAAAAATTAAAGAAAACTACTTTGAAAATATAAAAAGACTTAAAAGCAAAAAAGTCAGGTATACCGGCGTCAATGGCTGTAATGTCATTTGGGCATATACTTCATCCGTTTCCACATCTGCCTGAAACCCCATAAATAAGCTATCATTAACTTAAAATTCCCAATTCAAAGTGAGTTTTGTACCCACAACTTTACTCTCCACCCATTCACCCACTCTTATGCAAGAATGAAGTGTTATTCAAATATTAATGTAATTTTTTACAAAAACCAAAAACAAGAAGAAGAAAGAGGGAAAAAGAACAGACATGCATTGTGACATTGTGGAGTTGACACATCAACTGGGGCGGCAAGCTCGGGTAATTCGGAATGTGCCCATCAATTTCTTTGTTAGTAGAGGCAGCAACCTACAACAACAATTACAACTTCACTTCACACTTTAATTTCATTTACTCTAAATCATACTTATATGTCATCGAAACAAAAATAATCTAACTAACTAACTAACTTCTTTGCAAATTTAGCACCCATATTAACTAAAATATTACAGACTCTTCAAAATTTAAAATTATACATTAAAAAAAAATAAAAAATAAAAATAAAAAGAACCTGCTCGCTATGACCCTGAGGAAAGTAGACAACACGAGTCCCCGGTGTTGGAAGGGACACCAGCGGTCCAGCGCATGCGTGCCATAGCTCCGAATTTAAGCACTTCTTTTCTGTTCCCCATTTTTTAAATTTATATATATTAGAAAAAAAACAAACAAATATTAACAATAATAATAACTTTATTTTTAACTCCAAAAAGAGAAAAACGATAATAATTCTAAAAAGAGAAACATGAAAATGACATGAAAATAAAATAAAATATATACACATGAGTTGTTGTAAGAGATAGGTAGATAGATAGATACCTTCATGATCCAGCTGAGTCAACCCCGATGTTGAAAGCTTCATATCAAGCCTTTTTTTTTTCTTTCTAATTATAGAATTTTTTTTTTTTTAATATATATAACCCTAAACCTCCCTCATGGACATACCTACTACAATTAATTTCACTCTTTTTTTTTTTTTTCTGAAGAAAAAGAAGTTAAAGAAGAAGAAGAAGAAGCTTGTGAGCTGAAACTCTAAGCCATTGCTGAGCGATTCAAACCATAGTCGCTAAAAAGCGAGGTTTGTACAGTAGCACCAAAACAAAAGGAGAAAAAGGAAAAAGCTAAAAAAGATTTGAGAGAGAGAGAGAGAGAGAGTGAGTTAAGTAATTTCACGCGAATTGAGAGAGGAAAAGTGAAGGATCCGTAACTCCATTCTCCATAAATGAACGGAGCACGTGGCTCGAGATCACAGCCATGAACGAAAGCAAAGCTTAAATGAGAGAAACTGAGAGTTTTGGTTATACTTGCACTGTTGAGCAAGTAGAAGGCCCTATCACTATCGATTTTAGAGAGAGAAAGAGAGAGAGAAGATTTTTTGGATTCTTTGAAATTGAAATTGAAACTGACTCACTTCACTCACTCACTAACACTCAGAGACACAAACAGTAACAAGAGAGAGAAAATGGAAAAGGAAAGGTAGGAGGTGCTTTCGCTCTTATAAAGAGAGAGCGAGAGAGGGGTCCGGGGAAAGCTGGAAGAGAGAGAGAGAGAGAGAGGAATCAGAGCCGTTGAATAGAACCGTACAAGTGAATCAAGGAGCGTTGATTATAGAGGGAGAAGTGATGTGACAGTAGGCATGTGCCACCATCCTTGCAGGGGGTCCTTGTCAGAGTACGGATTTTTTTTGTTTATACAAAATTTTAAATTAAAATTTAAAAAAAAATAAAGAAAAAGAAAAATTTGTACACGCACAGTGAAAGCGTGTCATCCGGAAGGAGGTGAGTGACTTGCTACTTTGGAAGATGATGTGTGCGAGTGTGAGAGAGAGTTTGGACTAGTCTACTTGTAATAAGTGAACGCATGGTAATCTTTTTTTCTTTTCTTTTTTTCATTTTTCATTTTAAATAGACTAAAAAATTTGCAAAAAAATCTATTACTGTAAATAAATGCAAAATTTTTGCCATAATTTTTTGTCAATAATGGAAAAAATAATAGATTCATGTAAAAGTGACATGCAATTAATTATAATTTACCATGTAAGAATATTGTAGCAAAAGTTGTAAATTTGTTTGTAATACTAGAAAAACTTATAAAAAATTTGGGGCAATCTTACTTACAAGAGATGAGGGGAGAGGGAAGAGAGGCTAGGGTAGAATATGTCATAGGACTTGATAAGATATTGGGTTGCTAACACATGGCAATTTTTGGATAAATTGTAGAATCCTATTAGGTTTAGTGTACATGACACTAGACCCAGGCCAAAACGCCGTTTGTTATTATTGTTTAAACAACATTATACGTATTTTCACACACTTTTTATTCATACGTATTTTCAAAAAATATAAACAAAATTACTAAAAATCTCATGCCAAACGGCCCATATTACTAAGACACAACAAATGATCCATTAATGGTTTAGGGAATGAATAGACCTCCCTACATATAAGGAGATTGACGAGGGGTGTTTTTCTTTTTTAGTTTTCTCCCTAAATTACTACCTTACCTTACCTTACCCTGTTATAAGGTAGCTGATACGATGCTTGTCCAAAATATAGTTGCTTAATTATCTTGTAATGTATAATTAAATTCAACTAGATGATTAAATGAACCATGCAATGATTGAGAAATGTAATTGTAACTATAGAATTAAATGTAATTAGTATTAAGTTTTTTCCAAAATAACACAAACTGTACCGTTTATTATTTTTTTCTGAGATGCACAACTTTATAAAGCTATTTACTTATTTTTAGGTATAAGTGTATCTTTTTATACTTTCAATAAATTAGTAAAAGCAACGAGTGTGATGACAAGTAGGAATTCCATAAAAAGCAACAATTTACGGTTCAAGTCCACAATTCAACTTCTATAATAATAATAATAATAATAATAGCATTCTCTATCAATCACCTCTCTCAAACCATACTGAAGCATAAGTTTTGTGTATTATGTACAACTTACTTTTTTTTCTTTTTTTTTTTCTAAATGCATATTATTAATTTATTTATTTTTCTTTAGATAAAATTTAAGAAAATAACAATGTACCATCTGACCATGTAAGGTGTAACTATGTATGAGTTGGTATAACTTATTTTTATCGACATTTTAGATTAAAAAAATGGTAAATGTACATCTTTTTTAAAATTACATCACAAATCATCAAAATTTTTAATTAAAATCATGAATTTCTAAATATTTTTCAATTCACGTGCTTAATGCATCACTATTTAATTAAAAATAACAGAAAATCATTTCATATTAAATCATAGGACCTATAATAAATTATATAATACAAAAATTAAACTATATAATAATCAATTATTTAGTTATTGTCACTAAAATATATTCAATAAAATTACATATTATATAAGCTCATGTCCAAATCATATCATATCATGTCATGTACTATATAATAAAAACTATGTTATACAACTTGGTCAATTTGGTACAATGAATCCGTCTACCAAACACCAAGCTAGATCTAGAACTTTGCCTTAAATCTTCTTCTAGATTATAAAGACGCTTCTAATTATTTCCTTCATGGGCCAACAACATGTGAGTTAAGCTAGAAAAGACCTCCAGTTGGGGTTTATAAAATAAATCTTGATGAGGCAACATTGAAAGATGGGAGGAAATCAAGTGTAGGAGTGATCATAAGAGATTTCAAGGGTGAAGTTGCAATGGGGCTATGTAAGTCACTCCCAAGGAACTATGTGGTTTTGGAGATAAAAGTTATGGTTGGGGAAACTAGAATCTTGCTAGCATAGGAAATGGAACTTCAGCAAGTTATCATTGAGTCAGATTCACTCTCAATTGTTTAAAACATTTTATCAAAGGAAGTCAATGAGGAAATCGGCCATCTTGTCCAAGGAAATCTTAGTCTTCTGGATTTCTTCAATAGCTAGAAGATCAAACACCTGAAAAGGGACTATAACAAGGTTGCGCATGAACTTGTTCATTTTGCCAGATGTAATGAGACTTGCTAGGTTTGGAAGGGTGTTTCTCCTCCGATGGTGAGACACCTCATCCACCTGGATTGTCTCTAAAGTTGTAGCTTTTCCTTGTAGCTTTTCCATGTCCTTGTTGTTCTTCAATTTCAATGATATATACCACGTTTCTCATATTAAAAAAAATTAAAAAATTGTCATGTGTAGTGTGGTTGTGCCTAGTGATCTCTCTCTCTCTCTCTCATATGTCATTAAATGATCTATAAGTACATTAAAATAATCAACATAGTTTCTACAAGGTATTGTTAAAGTTCCAAACATTGCTTTGAGTAAAATTCTTATACCAAGAGTTTTTACAAATTTAAAAGATGTTTCATTATTTATTTTAATAATCTACCATATTTCAATGATTATGCCAAGTGGATGCCCTCTCATTTTTATCTTTTATAATTAGTTTTTTACCCTTTGTTTCTCTTTATAGCATATGAATCTTAATGAATACATTAAAAGTATCAACATAGTTTGCTCAAAAGGAAGCTTAAGGAATTTATCTATGTATTTTAAATTATTTTAATAATTTATTATGGATTTTTGTTATAATAAAAATTTTACTCTACACAATATTCTTCGTTATATAACTTAAAATAAATATTTTTCTTTCATGTTGCTATATATTTTAGTGTTCAATTTTAGTTATATTATTGAAATATTTTATTTCGTTTATACATAATTTTTTGACCCGTGTATCATATATATATATATATATATATTTTAACAAGTTAACGAATGATTCAAATTTCAAACACTAGTTCTAGGTGTAAAAAGAATTAGGCAGTGCCATGATTCACTAAATTGAAATTATATTCGTAACTAAAATACAGATGCATCCAATAAACAAACCTAGCCAAAAACATTGGAAATGAATAGATAACAAATTTTAACAAAACAAAACCCTCCTTACATCTTACACAACGAAATTAGTACTATAATATATAATTTAAGGACAAATTTTAAATCTAACACGACTTAAAATATCAAAATGCCTTTTGAATATTTCATTTTTAGAATAAATTGCGAGTCTACACCCTTAAAATTTGAGATAATTTTGATTTTGATTCTAAAGTTTCAAATTTTGGATTCATACCATTAATGTATCATATTGTTTGAAATTAAGTTATTCCATCAATGTGTTGTAGTGAGGTGTTTGAACACTATTAAAACTATGTCAAATATTATTTTGTTTTATATTTCTTGTTTCCATTTAATGGTAATTGTACTTGTAACAAACAATAGGAAATGGACATGAGAAGATGCATGTGAAAAGCACCATAACCACTTATTATTTTTCCGTATTTTTAGAACAATCTAAAAGAAAAGAAAAATGACAAGCACCAACTTTGTCAATTTAGTAGAAAAGCATTAAGTTGATGGGCATAAATGTGATGCCCAATAATGCAAGAGTGAACATGAATGTGTCCGAAGTTTCGTTCAACTTACCTGAGAGTAAAGGTGTCAAGGTTTGGCTGGATGATCAGATTTGACCAGACTATTAACATATTGCGGTTTCAAATTCAAGGGACTACTTTTTTAAGCTTTATTGTTCTTTTTTAAGTACAAGTTTTTTTTTTTTTTTTTTCAAAAAACAATGCCATTTAGAAAAATCCCCCTAATATTAGCCCGAACCCTCACCTAAGTTTGGGCTTGATACTCTTAGGCCCAGTCGACTTATCCCATTAAAGTTTTTCTTTTCATGTGCAATTTTTATTTTTAAAATGTACTTTCTTACTTAATTTTTTTATTTATAATTCAATAATTAAGTAGAGAAGATTTGAATTTTAAATATTTCAATTGAGCTACAATTACAGGCTCTTGACACTTTCTTGCCTTTTGTCAGTAAAATACTTGGTGTAACTAAAATATGTGAGTGTTTTGCTTTTGTTTAAAAATTAAATAAAAGGCAAATTACAACTTATCTATCTAAAGTTTAGCTCGAATTTAAGTTATTTATCCATGATTTCAAATTTGGTACTTTATCCACTAGAGCTATACTCCATTAGGCTTCCGTAACCTACCTCTCAATTTTATGTTAAAAAAACACATTTAAACATAAAAATATAATATAAAACGGATCAAAAAACTAGGGTTTAAATTTTTGCAAAAGATGGATGAACATCAAATAAAAAAAATACAAATTAAATATTAGAACTTCTCTCAAAAAAATTTATAATAGCAAACACTAAGCTTTTTGTGACAAACCTATCAAAATGAAGCAAACTTCCAATGTTAGCCTAAAAGAGAAACCAAAAAATATAAATAAAATTGAAAACATTGCATGAATCTTGGTTGGGTTTTTGAGAGAGAGAGAGAACTTGAACTTCAATGAAGACATGATAAGGCACTGGGGACAAGATGATAACAATGAAGAAGTCAATATATTTTCTACACTTTTGGTTGATCTTGATTAGGATTAGGATTCGGAAATAGTAATCTTGATTGTTGGGGTGTGGAGTCCTTTCTGGAGGAGTATTTAATTTTAATGCCCACAACTCTTACCCATCTTCTCATCTTAGGATTTGGAAATTTGAGAACGTTGGACAACAAGGGGTTTCAACACCTTGCCTCTACATTGCTCACATCCTCTTCATAGATATCGATGAAGAAATCAATCAATATCTAAGCCAAAAGTGTAGACAAGATCCAACCCATATGATATTTGGGTAAGATGATATAGTGTGAAATTTAAAATATTTTATTCAAACCCTAACCTTTTGATTTGTTTTATGTTATGTTTATTTTTATTTTTTTATTATAATATTAAAATGTGTTTTTAAACTGAAAATGGAGAGGTGGGTTATGGAAGTTTAACGAAGCATAGTTTAGGTGGGTAAAGTGTCAAATTTCAAAACACAAGTAGGCAACTTAAATTTGAGCCAAACCACAAGTGGGTAAGTTATAATTAACCTTTAAATAAATCATATGACAATAGTCAATTGGCATTTAATTTTAAGATTTGAAAAAAATTGCAAAATCTAATGGAATTGATGAGTACATAGCATTATAGCACTTTATTTTTAAAATGTACTTTCTTTCTTAATTTTAATTTTAATTTTTTTATAATTCAATCATTAAGTAGAGAAGATTTGAATTTTAACTATTTCAATTGAGCTACAATTACAGGCTCTTGACACTTTCTTGCCTTTTGTTAGTAAAATACTTGTTGTAACTAAAATATGTGAGTGTTTTGCTTTTGTTTAAAAATTAAATAAAGGGCAAATTACAACTTACCTATCTATAGTTTGGCTCGAATTTAAGTTGTCTACCCATGGTTTGAAATTTGGCACTTTATCCACTTGAGCTATACTCCGTTAGGCTTCTGTAACCCGCCTCTCAATTTTATGTTAAAAAAACACATTTAAACATAAAAATAAAATATAAAACGGATCAAAAAACTAGGGTTTAAAATTTTGCAAAAGATGGATGAACATCAAATAAAAACAATACAAATTAAATATCAGAACTTCTCTCAAAAAAATTTATAATAGCAAACACTAAGCCTTTTGTGACAAACCCATCAAAATGAAGCAAACTTCCAGTGTTAGCCTAAAAGAGAAACCAAAAAATATAAATAAAATAAAAAACATTGCATGAATCTTGGTTGGGTTTATGAGAGAGAGAGAACTTGAACTTCAATGAAGACATGATAAGGCACTGGGGACAAGATGATAAAATGAAGAAGTCAATATATTTTCTACACTTTTGGTTGATCTTGATTAGGATTAGGATTCGGAAATAGTGATCTTGATTGCTGGGGTGTGGAGTCCTTTCTGGAGGAGTATCTAATTTTAATGCCCACAACTCTTGCCCATCTTCTCATCTTCGGATTTGGAAATTTGAGAACGTTGGACAACAAGGGGTTTCAACACCTTACCTCTGCATTGCTCACATCCTCTTCATAGATATCAATGAAGAAATCAATCAATATCTGAGCCAAAGGTGTAGACAAGATCCAACCCATATGATATTTGGGTAAGATGATATAGTGTGAAATTTAAAATTTTTTATTCAAATCCTAACCTTTTGATTTGTTTTATGTTATGTTATGTTATGTTATTTATTTATTAAAATGTGTTTTTAAACTGAAAATAGAGAAGTGGGTTACGGAAGTTTAACGAAGCATAGTTTAGATGGGTAAAGTGTCAAATTTCAAAATGCAAGTAGGCAATTTAAATTTGGGTCAAACCACAAGTGAGTAAGTTGTAATTAGCCCTTAAATAAATCAAATGACAAGGTTCAATTGGCATTTAATTTTAAGATTTAAGAAAAAATTGCAAAATCTAATGGATTTGATGAGTACATAGCATTATAGCACTTTATAATTATCGTTATATGGTTGTTTCTGATCTATAAGTTTATTAATATGAGTATATCTGGCTTTATAGCGTGTGTTTTATTTTTTATTTTCCTAAAGTTGATAAAATACAATTGTTAGGGACTAATTGATGTAAAATTATATTTAGAATTATTTTTTTACAAAATAATATTTTATTTTGGCCATTAATCATATCAACATTTTTCATCTATCACTTATTTTGATACAATTCAAAAATGTTAGGGAATAATTGACGTTTAAAAATTAGGGATCAAATTGACACACAATATAAATTAGGCAGTCTTTTGCCAAAATATTGCTTCAAAAATATGAACATTCACATTAGTGTAGCTATTTTAATATTTCAGCAAATATATTGCTAAAGACTCAAAAAAAAAAAAAAAAAATCCACATATTAGTCTCACCAAACTAGTCCACAAATTTTAACAAGGAGCAGTCACACACAACTTTTGGCATGGTACTACTCCTCGTCAGCTATAGAAAATCATATTTGATCTCTCTCTCTCTCTCTCTCTCTCTCTCTCATAGCAACCCACGATAGGAGTAGATCAAAGCAGATGGTGGTAGTGGTGTGGTGGTTGGCTTTGTTTGGTTTTGATGTGGGTTTTGTGGTTTTTATGAGTTTTTTAGGTGGGTTTTGTTGGCTTTGGGTTTTTGATGGTGAGCCATGGCGGTTCTATATGTGGTGGTTGGGTTTGAGTTTGTTTGGTTTTGATGGGTTTTTTATGTGGGTTTTGTTGGCCTTGGGTTTGTTAGGATTCTGATGGGTGGTGCCATGGTGGTGGTGCTATGCTGTTTGGTTTTGGGTTTGTTCAGGGAATTTTTTTATTTATTTATTTTTTATATGGAGTTTTTGACTTGGGTTTTGTGATTTTGATGTGATTTTTTACATAGGTTTTGTTGGGTTTTTGATGGTGGTACTATGATGTTGTTATATATGGTTGTGTCGTGGATTTGTTGTATATGGTGGTGCTGTGGTGGTATACTGCCATATAGAGGTCTATGTTGAGAGGAGAGAGTTTTTTTTATTTTTTAAATGAAGTAAGAAAAAAGAGTATTGAGGCTGATGTGTGAGCATAAAAAACATGGTTAGCTAAACTATGAAAAATAGAGTTTTAGGATTAATTTAGCTACTAATTTGAGGATGCTGATATGAATGCTCTTATAAGTTTATGTACATTGTATAATTTTTTTTTTAACTAAATGAGGAGGGAGACAAAATTCGGCATTCTAATTGTTGAATTACTCAAAAAAATGGCATATTTGGTACTGATTTTGAAAGGGAGAGGAAAGAGAATGAGGGGACATAAGAGAGAGGAGAGAGAAATGTGCCACTGTCTTGAAAATGGAGAAAGAATAGAGAAAATTGAGAGAGAAAAATCATACACCATAATAGTAACTATGGCTGTGTTTGTTTCATGTAAGTGATTTTCCGGAAAATACTTATTTTCCGGAAATGCTATTTTCCGGAAATGAAAATATTTTTAAGTGTTTGGTTGCATTTCAGAAAATGTTGTGAAAAATATTTTCTGGTGTTTGGTTGTATGGTTGAAAATACTATTTTCCTACAAATTTTTCACACGGTAATTCAACTCACAGCAGCAAACTCCAGCAATCAAAAGCCACAACCACCAAAACACCACCACCACACCACCACAACAACACCAAAAATCAAAATCACACAGAACTCAAAACATAAATAAAACCCCAAAAAAAAAAATCATATTCCGGTCAAATTGAGAGAAGAAGGAAGAGAGGGAGGACGATCGGTTTTGGGGTGCGACCATCGCGATCGGGGACAACGAATCGGTGCTGCGATTGCGGAGATCGGGGACGACGAATCTGGGTTCGCGATCGGGGACGACGAAGGGTGCGATTCGAATGGCGATCGGGGACGAAGAAGGGTGCGATTCGAACGGCGATCGGCGCGAAGGCGAAGTCGAACGGCTCCGGGCTCTGGGTTTGTTCTCTTTCTGGGTCTGGATCATTCTCTCTCTCTCTCTCTTGTTGCGTTTGTTCGCCTTTTGTGTTTTGTTGCGTTTTGGCTGAGTGTGTTTCTCTCTTTTGCGCATGCTACGGAACTCGTTTGAAGGTAAAACAAGTATGTAAAATGATTTCCGGGTCAACAAGTGTAAATTTTGGTCAAACGGAAATGATTTTCCGGAAATCTATTTTCCGTCTCTGCCAAACGCGTGAGTTTTACGGAAAATCATTTCTGGAAATGATTTTCAGTTGATTCAAACACAGCCTATAATGAAATTGAAAATGTAATTCCACATTATTTTTAATATATATAAATACCATCATAAAAAAATTTACAATATATTAGCATATATTTTTTACATAACATATATACGATAAATTATTTTCCAAGTAATAAACACAAACATAATAAAAATTAGAGAATCAAGAAGCTTACTACAATTTTGATACCAAGCAATGGATTATAAGAATTATAGAGTGAACCTTGCACTAAAAAAAAAAAAATCATAAATAAACAAAAAAGAACAACGATACAAAATAATAAAATTCATATATTGTAAGTATTACAATATATTATGCTAAATATTATAACATAACTTACAATACACATTTTTTTTTCTCTCTCCAATCCATTTATGGGTACCAAATAAACATACTACACAAATTTGTTAGAAATAGTGACACTTTTAATTTCTCTCTCCTCTCTTTTGCAAAATCAGCACCAATAGTGCTGAATTTTGCATCATTCATCATTCAGCACAAAAGAAAACTTTGTATGGTGCACATAAATCTTATAAACTTGTATTTAAGCAATAATTTGCCAAAAGACTCTAAATTAAGGACTAAAATGGTAATTTACTATTTTACATTTGGGTTAATTGTAAATTACATCTCTAAATTTTGAAGTTATTTAAATTTTACATCTTAAAATTTTAAAACTTTGATTTTATATCATAAATTTTGATTCGGTTAACAATTCATCTCCCAATTAATTTTTACTGTTAAGTAGTACATGTGCATGCGCATGTTGACATATTTTATTTTTTTTTTGTCAAATCAGCCCCAAAGGTACAGTTTTAGTGAAGACCAAGAGGAGACCTAGCTGTAATATGACTCATAAACTCTGGTCTTGTCCAGTTACAGTGGAGGCATGGAGAATGATTGATTTTTTTTTTTTCATAATTCTCATTCCACGATTTATGTTTTTTTATGAGTAAATGGAATCGAGTAGATAATTTGAGAAAAATGATGGAAAAAGCAAAACCTCTGGCTACAAATTCCATACTGCTTTGGTGTCAACAAAATTAAAAATCACCACAATAAAACCAAGTAGTTGCACTTTTAAAACTGGCTTAGAAATTGCCTAGCTTAAAAAAAAAAAATAATAAATAAAAAAGAAAAGAAAAAAAAAGCCCTTTAGCTTCTGTGGACCCAGACGGCCAGACCTCCCTAACCCAGGTTTTAATGTTATCCTCTGCTCCCCCCCAAAAAAAAAAAAGACTCCATTAATCAGCAGTTTCAATTCTCACTCTCACTCACATCATCTATTCTAAAATTAAATAACAAATAAAACACCGAAATCCTCTTTCACTGTCAGTTCTCAACAGCCAATAGGCGCTCTCTAATCTAAGCCAGCCAACTTACCAAGTTTCAGGTACAGGCTCTTTCTCTCTCTAGTCTACCCACTTCTATCACACCTCCAAATTCAGGGAACTTCTTACATATTGTTTTCTTGTTCTTTACTTGTTACCTATTTATTTGAAATGTTACACAATTTTGTTGTTGTTGCTCCATTTGAACTTTAACATTAGGAAGAAGATACTGATAGATATTTACATCGATATTGTAAGGTATAGGCAGTACGTACTAGGAAGAAGATACTGAATGTGGTTGTGTTTGTTAAGAATAGCTTGCCTTGGTGTAAGGAATACAAGTATGGGTGGACAGTTGAGTGGACTTACCCTATATTTGTATTTTTTTTGGGAAATGTATTAGTTCAAAATAAAAATGTAAACAATTGATTTTTTTTTTTTTTTTTGTTTAATACCCAAATAAGATATTATAATAAATTACAATTTTCAAGATATATTGGATTCATTTCTTATATGAATTGTTTATTAAAAACAGTTTTAATGTTTTATTCATTTGAACATAACATAACTTTGATTTATGTGAATAATTTTTTCAAAGAAAGCAGATGTCACCCAGAAAAAAAAAATGCATGATGATTTTGTGTTCTTCAGCCCTCTATTGTAACGTTATTTGTAGTACTTTCTTATTCTATATGTTGTAAGAACAAAGCATATGATGCTAGGTAGGAAGGAACATAACAATAGTCTTTGGTTTTTATAAGATAACTAAATGCTCATATAATCATGATCTTTTGCAGGAGGGTGTCGGAGACAGATAATTGCAGGTTTCAGTTGAAAAGGAAATAGGATCTTTGTCTGAATTCCATCTTTTAACCATTTTCTCTATAGATCCTTTCTCTGATAATTGAGTGCCATAAAGGTTGCTTTTGACAAGCATTTCTTTAAATCCTTGGACCATTGTGGAAATTGAAATAATAGATATAGATAGCGATTATTATACCAAATTATCTTGTTAAAATTCACAAGAGGATGTCATTTACACCTTTGGTCTTGCAACCCAACCTATCATATTATTCTCCAACCTTCACTTGCTGTTCAAAACCCTCTTTTAGGTCGAGAGAGATGCCCCAGAAGGTCCTCGGATCTAATTTCAGTAGAAGAAGAGTAGGAGGAATAGCAGCAATGGTGTCGATACTATTGGCACAAGAAGTGATTTTTGGTCAAGAGGTTGCAGAGGGATATGAACTTAAGATGGTAGCACCTGGTCAAGCATTTGAAGAGGCAATGAGTAAAATCAGAGGTCATGCACAAGCTTTGTTACAAATAAAATCTCTAATTGAGTCAGAGTCATGGGGTGAAGCACAAAAGGTCCTAAGGAAGAACTCAGCCTACCTGAAACAGGACATATATACCATAATCCAAGGCATACCTGGAAATGAGAGGCCCCAACTAAGGAAGCTGTATTCCAATCTCTTCAATAATGCCACCAGGGTAATGTTACTTACACATCATCTTTGTGTATCATGGAATTGGAGGACTTTTTCATTGGGATGCTTTTTGTGGCATTGATTTTAACGTGATAAATGCCATATCCCCCTAGATTTCAGCTTTCCACATAATCTTCATATTTCTACCCACTAGATATATTCTATAGTAGTGATCGTAAGTATTCCTAGTATTTGGATCATCCACTTAGGTTGAAATTGAAATTCACAAGTTCCATCTAGTCAAATCAATGATTGTACGGACAAAAGAGAGTAGTTTTCAATAAACCATTGCATGGGAAGTTTTTATTTATGTTAATTTTCATGGGAAATGTTACTCTTTCTGATACTGTTTTGACAGGTTTGTTCCTTTTGGTGACAATTTTGCTTACAGGAAGTTTATCTTCTTTTTTTTTTTTTTTTTTTTTTTTTTTTAAAAAAAAAAAAAAAGGGTAAAAAAAGGGTAAAAAAAAAAAAAAAAAAGGGAAGAAGAAGATTCTGCTCTTGCTGAAATAATGTTCTAGCAAGCCAAAATAAATAAATAAATAAAAGGAAATTATTAATCTTTGAAACTGACAATTGTTCATGTTTAATGTACATTGCAGCTAGATTATGCGGCAAGGGACAAAGATGCATCACGTGTCTGGCAGTGCTATGATAACATTGTTGTGGCCCTCAATGACATTTTATCTAGGATATAGTCAGAAGGTGCTTTTCCTTTTTCCTTCTTTCCGTTTTAAGATTCTTGTCCTTTGAAATATGAAATAATGGGACCTTAAACTGGTTTGTCTAAAATGAGCTCATTTTGGCTAGACTTGTAGGATTCAGAGAGATATGTCTGATTGGTCTTGTCAAAAACATGCTATAATAGGTTGTTACCTTTTTGTAAAAGCTAAGCCTTGAAAAGAATATTATGAAATTTGGCCTGCTGAATTATTGGTTGGTATCTCATATCTGTTTTGCCAACTGCCTGTTTTGTAAGCTGTAGGAATTGATTTTGTCAATTTTATGTGACCATAAACTAGCTGAACAAGGATCCTCACCTAAAGATTTAGATTTTGGGCCTAGCTGAAAAATGATATACACAAGAATAACAAGGACATGATCTGGTCCAGTTTTAATAACAATGTATGATCTTTATATAAATTTTTTGTTCTGTTACTAATTTTGATTTTGACACAGGTAATTACAAGTTCCTCTTTAGAAAAATCAAAGGACTGATGTAGATTGCTATTAGTTCGTTGATCATAACCAGCATAAGAGTAGCATCCTAGCAAAACAACGTGCATTGCTAATTTGCTATGAAGGGTTGCTCGCAACCTCAGATGGTTCACCTGAACTTCCAAAATGTGAAAGAAAATGCTATCTTGAGCTCAACAGAATACAAAATGAGGATAACAACTAAGAAGCATCGTTTGTGGGACAAAATGGCTAATTAGTGACAAGGTACCGCTTTTGTAAGTGACAAATGTGCCAACTTGCTCATGTACATATGAGCACAATAACCACATTTGTCACATGGTGCTAGTTAAAGCAAAGCAGGGGCGTTGGTATTGGTGGGTACTTTTCCTAAGGCTCTACCAGTGATCAATGGGGCCATGGCCTTGGTCTAACTGGTTTACAAAGATGGGCCGCTGGGTATGTGTGGAATGGGCTTCTCATCATTTCTAATCTTCCCTTTTTGGTATTTACCCTGATCTTAGAGATGGGTTGGGGTTGGGGCCTCCCATTTTCTTCTCTTAATTATATTAAAAAAAACCGTTATTTAAAAAAAAAAGAAAAAAAAAATCCAATAATAGATATACAAGTATAGAATAATCCTAGTAGATAATTGACAATTACTAAATTATTGGAATAAATTATTTACTTTTCATGAATACATGATTATTTGGATAATTTAGAGAGGCTAATCAGGATTAGTTTACTCCAATCATAAAAATAGTCAATCATTATAAAATCTTGATTTTATCTCTTAAAAGTTCAAATATAAAAAAATCATAATAAATTTGGATAAAAAAGAAGAAGAAAAAGGCCAAAACTTGAAAATTGTTGTCAAAGTGCCAATTTGCTCTCTGACTCTGACCATGTGGCAGAAGGTGGATTTGGGCTTTCAAGTGCTGATAGGCACTCTTCAGTCCAGTTGCCAAATTTTTCTCATGTTTTACCCCCCAAAAGGCTTCTTGGGATCGTAGATAAGTTTTAGTCATATGAAATGCTCTAATAAGGCCTTAGGCCTCTTAGAATTTTTGTCCATCAATAGGGGAATCCATTATTATTATTTTTTTTTAAATGACTTTTTTTTCCTCCTACTGTTACTTTGCTAAAATGCTGTTAGAGGAACTGAGGAAGTAATCAAAAACACCTCTGAGACTAGGGGTGGCAAAATCAACCTAAACCCATTTGTCCACCCAAATTCACTCACTTAAATTAGATCCAAACCCACCCAATTGTTAAGTGGGTTAAATGGGTATTAACCCAATTAAACCCATTTAACATTAATGTTTATTGGGTTTTAATTGGGTACCCAATTGACCCAATTATGAATTATGATCCAACTATCATTTCTACAAATCACCCAACTCTAAAATGTTCCAAAACCACTAAAATGACCAAAATACCCCCTCAACCTAAAAAATGACCAAAATACCCCCAAAACCTAAAAATTACCAAAATATCCCCCAAAACCCAAAAAATTACCAAAATACCCCCGAACCCCAAAAAATGACCAAAATACTCTCGAAACCTAAAAATGACCAAAATACCCCCCGAAACCTAAAAATTACCAAAATAACCCCAAAATCTACAAAATGACCAAAATACCCCAAAACCATAAAATTGACCAAAATATCCCCCCAAAACCTAAAAATTACCAAAATTCCCCCCAAAACCCAAAAAAATGACCAAAATACCTCCGAACCCCAAAAAATGAACAAAATACTCTCGAAACCTAAAAATTACCAAAATTACCAAAATACCCCCAAAACCCAAAAAATGACCAAAATACCCACGAACCCCAAAAAATGACCAAAATACCCTCGAAACCTAAAAATTACCAAAGTAACCCCAAAACCTAAAAATTACCAAAATAACCCCAAAACTTACAAAATGACCAAAATAAAAATTACCCAAATAAACCCCCAAATAAACCCCCAATAAAAAAAATGACCAAAATACCCCCGAACCCCAAAAAATGACCAAAATACTCTCAAAACCTAAAAATGACCAAAATACCCCAAAAACTCAAAAAATGACTAAAATACCTCCAAAACCTAAAAGTTACCAAAATAACCTCAAAGCCTACAAAATGACCAAAATACCCCCTCAACCAAAAAAATGACCAAAATACCCCCAAAACCCAAAAAATGACCAAAATACCTCTGAAACTCAAAAAATGACCAAAATACCCCTGAAACCTAAAAATTACCAAAATACCCCTGAAATCCAAAAAATGACCAAGAAACCCCTGAAACCCAAAAAATGACCAAAATACCCTTGACACCCAAAAAGTTACCAAAATACCCCCGAAACCTAAAAATTACCAAAATACCCCTGAAATATAAAAAATGACCAAAATACCCCCGAAACCTAAAAAATGACAAATATACCCTCGAAACCTAAAAAATGGCTAAAATAACCCCGAAACCTAAAAATTGATCAAAATAATCTAGAAACCTAAAAATGACCAAAATACCCCCCTAAAACTATAAAATGACCAAAATATCCCATAAACCTAAAAAATTACTAAAATACCCATGAAACTTAAAAAATGACCAAAATACCCTCAAACCTATAAAGTGAAAAAAATACCCCTAAACCTTTGAAATGACCCAAATAAACCCAAAACCTCTAAAATGGCCACAAACAACCTGAAACCTCTAAAATTACCAAAAATACCCTGAAACCCCTAAAACGACCAAAATACCTCTAAACCTATAAAACGACTAAAATGCCCCTCAAAATATCTAAAATGACCAACATACCACTATGTTGAGGGAATGTCACTAATTTTTTTTAGGTTTTAGGGGTGTTTCGTTAACTTTTAGATTTTGGGGCCATTTTTTGTAATTTTCTAGGTTTTGGAGGTATTTTAATAACTTTTTAGGTTTTGGGGATATTTCAATCATTCTTTAGGTTTCCGAGCTATCTTAGTCATTTTTAGGTTTAGGGGGTATTTTGGTTATTTTTTATGTTTAGGGAGTATTTTGGTCATTTTTTAGTTTTAGGAGGGATTTGAGTAATTTTTTTAGGTTTAGGGTGTATTTTTATCAACTTATAGGTTTAAGAGGCATTTTTGTCATTTTATAGGTTTCGGGGTATTTTGGTCATTTTTTAGATTTCGAGGATATTTTGGTCATTTTAAGGTTTAGGGGTTATTTTGGTCATATTTAGGTTTCAGGGGTACTTTGGTCATTTTTTAGGTTTCAAGGGTACTTTGGTCATTTTTTAGGTTTCAAGGGGTATTTCAGTTAATTTTTGGGTTTCGAGGGTATTTCGATCATTTTTTAGGTTTCGAGGGTATTTTGATCATTTTTTGGTTTCTAGGTTAGTTTGGTCAATTTTTAGGCTTCGGGGTTATTTTGGCCATTTTTAAGATTTCAGGGGTATTTTGGTTATTTTTAGGTTTTGGCGTTATTTTGGTTAATTTTTAGACTTCGAGATTATTTTGGTAATTTTTTAGGTTTCGGGGGTATTTTGGACATTTTTTGGGTTTTGGAGGTATTTTGGTCATTTTTAGGTTTCGGAGGTATTTTGGTTATTTTTTGGGTTTCAATAGTATTTTGGTCATTTTCTATGTTTCAGGGGGTATTTTGGTAATTTTTTGGTTTCGGGCGTATTTTTGTCATTTTATGGGTTTTGGAGGTATTTTGGTAATTTTTAGGTTTCAGGGGTATTTTGGTCATTTTTTGGATTCCTGGGGGTATTTGGTCATTTTGTAGGTTTTGTGATTATTTTGGTAATTTTGGGTTTTAGGGGTATTTTGGTCATTTTTTTGGGTTTCGAGAGTATTTTGGTCACTTTTTTGTGTTTTGGGGGTATTTTTAGGTTTCGGTGGTATTTTGGTAATTTTTTTGGGTTTTAGGGGTATTTTGGTCATTTTTTGGGTTTCGGGGGGGTATTTTGGTCCTTTTTATGGTTTCTGGGGGTATTTTGGTCATTTTTAGGTTTTGGGGGTATTTTGATAATTTTAAATTTGGGGGTATTTTGGTAATTTTGATAATTGGGTAATTAAGTGGGTTGCGGTTTACCCATAATAATTGGGTTGGGTTGGATTTGGGTTAGAAGGAATTAGTTAAATAGGTTTTAATGGATAAATGAGTTTTATATACCCAACCCAATTATGCCCCCCAAACCCACCCATTTGCCACCCCTATCTTAGACCGACAAAGTTCCCATGGTAAAACACTCATTTCTTCACTCAAAATTTATTTCCATCAATAAAAGAGTCACCCAAATTATTACCCCATGTTCATGTAATCAATGCCACAACAATTCGGGCACTTACTTGTCAACAAGCAAACATCTAAGCATCAACAACAACACAAATGCTCCATAGAGGCCATGAGGAGGGTTCGTCAATCTAGTAAGAGGAGATCTCTGATGATCATTGCGAAGGAGGATTCACCAACACCAACAAACTCATGCGTTTAACCCTCTACACCCTTAGATGATAGGTCTAATTCCTTTTTATAAGTACATTATGTTTACTGCTCTAGAATTTTTGTCATAAGTTTAATTCATTGAAAAATCCCAAAAAAAAAAAAAAATGTATTGTTGTAATATTACTTGTTTTATAGATTAGGGTTATTGTCATTAATTTATGATAGTTATAGTTTGGTTTTTGAATTGTTTTTTAAATCATTTTCACATGTTCATCTCCCATTACATCATTTATCACAACATCTTCACTCATCATATGGCAACATCAACATGATAAGACACATGATCATAACATCCTCATAAGATTGTAGATCAAACATAGATCACAAGCGGAATGCTAATAGCTTGTGGAATTTCTTGGTGTGTTAGATTAGGGTTTTTTGTAGTTAATTTTCATAGATCTATAAACCCATGTGTTTAGATGCCAATAGAGTTTTGCTTCATCAAAATCTGGAAAATGCATTTTGAAATGATATCTTTATGCACAGTAGTGCTAGCATGTAATTTTGTCTTCTGCATTGCATAAAGAATAATGAGAAAACAGAAAATAAAATATGCTTTTATATTTCTCATGTCGTCCACATAGCATATAGATTAAGTTCATGTATATTCCTCACATGAAATATGAGAAAATGGAATCATAATTTTTTCATCTTAAAAGTGTTAAAAATTACCCAAATACAGGTTTCTGAAATCACAGCATGTAAGATGATTTTGTGAAGAAATAATATACCTCCGTGGTTTGATGATGAGCTCTACATGGAAATCTTGAAAAGGAACTCTTGATTTGTCAAATAATGGCAGCTGCAAGTTGAGAATTACGTGTGTGTGGGAGGAGGAAAAGCTACCCTCTGCCCTAAAACACCCGAGAGATAATAACAATTAAATGGGTCAATTTCAGTTTTATTAGGGGTGGGAGTAGAGGTTTACTCTTGTGTTCAAAATATTGGTCCATTCTATTATGGGCCAATAAATAGAAGAACCTCAGCCCTAAAACACCCGAGAGATTATAACAACTAAATGGGTCAATTTCAATTTTATTAAGGGTGAGAGAAGAGGTTTACTCTTGTGTTCAAAATATTGGTCCATCCTACTATGGGCCCATAAATAAAAGAAAGATAATGGGGACCCACATTCACTTGTTTAATAGAAAATTGAACAAATATATGACAAGTTATGATTGATGGAATATAAAGTGGAACACAAAAAGTGAAATGAAGGATTTGTATTCTGTTTAATATGACCATGCTAGTCCACATGATAAACAAGGGATATATACAATAAAAAGGTAAAAAAAAAGAAAAAGTGAATAAAATGGTAATTAACATGAAAAATCTCTCTTGAAGAATAACCCGTGAAAATGATTTCATACATAGAGTTTGCATATCAGCATTCTCACATGACCATGCATTCCATACCATACATTGCATGCATTACAACATCCTTACCTATCGAGATGAGCTAGAAGGGTGGGCGAGATTGGAGGCAGAGGATTAGTGGTCATTAGAGGCAATGAAGCATCATGATGAACTTCTTGAGAGATCTCAATGGGTTCGAACCTTGAAGGAGTGGGATCCTCATATATTGGTCTCTCTTCTTTGAAATAGTAGGTATCGGCCGGTCATTAGTATAAGGATTGAACTTGGCCAAATACTGTTATTAGACATTCTTGATAATTAAGATGACAAAAAATAAGCAAGTCTACAATACATAATAAAGGAAGATGAGTAGAAGGGAAAGGTAGTCATACTCTTACTACCAAGTTGGACAAGGGTCCGCCTCCACATCACTGCAATTAGGTACGGAATGTTCCCTCCTGGACGATTGGGATCCTTAACCAACAAGGACTCGACTCTCGAGGCAGTCAGCTAAGACGAGAAGAACTCACCAAGAACTCATAAACAACAACTCAAGCACATGAGAGAAGCTCAACTAAGAAGAATGAGGCCTAATCTGAAAGCCTAAGCATGACATTAACTGCATTATTTTTGTTTATGAAAACCTACAATCGTGAACCTATGATTCCACCTATCTTAAGGGCAGAGTTGCTAATGACAACGGTTACGCACCTCATTGAGAGATCCAACGGAAACATCCTGTCAACGAGGAGCTCCAAATCTAAGGGAGGCATGAGAAGTTGAGAACCAAAACTTACTATAGTCTCATTATCAATGTTGCTGACTACATTTCTTTCAATGTACACAACCAAACAATTATTCATTCATTGATTTCCCATTTGATTGCACAGTTCATTTTTTATATATTTCATTGTTGAAAAACTTCTTTCTACTATTATAGTCGCGACAAGAAGGGTCAAAACTCTTCAAAAGCAATAAACTAATAGATATATGACATACTTCTGTGTCTCCACTAATCTTTTAGCAAGGTTATCAATTCATTTTAGCTCTAAAAAGAGTCGTTTGTTGTGAATATCAAAAATGTAATTTTGAAGTTGATTGTCAAGTGCTAAGAAATCTCTCAGAAAAATCGGATGGATGGAACTCTTTTTGTTGGATGTTTTCTTTTTGATTGAAAGGGACTAATATATTGTTAAGGGACCAAAGTTGGGGCCAAAAATAATTTTAGGGTGGTTACATATATATATATATATATATATATATTTTTTTTTTTTAAGGCTAGACAAATCATAAATTTAAAAAAAAATATTATATATATAATTTTTTTCCAGGTCACGGTGGTCCTGTGATTACCATGCATTTAATGTGGAGTCGCCCATGCCATAGCTGACTTAGGCATCAAAGCTCTTAGGACATGTTTGATAGACAATAATATGCATTGTAATCTAATAGCTATTTATATTGTTTTTTGAGGAACAACTATTTATATTGTTTAACTATTTTGTAGTTTGATTATGTTTTATTAAAGGGTGTTAGGGTTTTAAGCCTCGGTTGTCATTAAATTAATAAAATTTTAACCAATTAATTAATTAATTAATTATGCTCTTGATTAAATTGCTTAACATATCAAATAAGCACAGATCACATAAACAACAAAAATAATGATTTACGAAAACTAATGAAACTGTTGTTTCACAGTAAAAAAATCTGGGGAGGGTTAACTTAAACAATCCTCAAGGCAACACATACATTAATAGAATTGAAGTTTGTATAATAAAATTGTGTAGTACTTACTGGCGTGATCACACGTAGTTCTGAATCTATAAACTCTTCTGTAGGGGCACAATTTTAATGGTCCAATCCTTGTCGGTCAAGTCTTGGCCCAAGAAGTCCCACACAATGAATTTTTTGTAGAGTATGGGCTAAAGAACTTGATTTCAGTTAGTTTAAACGGTTTGCTACATGGGTTAAAGAAATACAGAAATAAGAACGAAAAAAATGGACGTGAAGAGAGATCCCTCTCAAGTGATCAGGCTCCAAACTTTATTCATAGACATGTATTCACGCAGTAAGTTTTTCTTTTCTGTGTTCATTCCCTTTTTTTTTTCCTCCTTCTTGGAGGACTTTTTACATATTATATAGGCTCTCTCCTATCATCTGGGCTTTACACTTGTTGATCATCCAAACCCCTACTTGAGTACCTGTCCCATCAGACACCCTTATCAGTTCTTTGTGAGTTGCAGTGGCCAAGGTAGCACTGTTCAAGGGTCTTCTCTTCATTAATGCGGCCAGGAGAGTAGTTGTGGTGCATTTAATGTGGTGGTGGCAGCCTTTGTTGAGATATTTTGGGTTTCCTTTCTTTTTACGTATTTGGAGGGTGGACTACAGTAGCTGGGATGTACCTTTGATCCAGATTTTGCAATGTCCGAGGAGGAATTACTCCTCGGACATGTTCTCTTTGCCCCCGTGGGCCTAAATAAGGATTTTGGGCCACGATATCTCCTAGGATGGACTGGTCCTCAGACGGGCCCAAGGCCCAGCCAACCTATTATTCTGGGCCGGTCCCCACAATAGCCCCTAAAAACTCCGGTTTTTGATCTCCTTCTGAGGAGAAAAGCGGGGTTTTGACATTACAAAGGATGGAATTAATGAGATCTTGGTTCGCGCATGTGGGAAGTCACTTTTGACGCGCTACAATTTACGAGGCGCGGCCATTTACTCCAGGTAGCTTTATGTCTCCTTTATCGAACGACGAGGCGTAGATCTGACGGCCAGCATTTTTCCTTGAATTCTTGAGCGGGAGTGATTTTCTCTTTCTCCCTCTTGCTATATAAAGCGCTAGAGAGGCTCATCTTTTCTTTTTTATCTGCATATCAGAAGTCCAGAGAACTCCAGAGAACTCCAGCGCCTAGAAATCTACGAACACTTCCGTTCTTCAAATTTCCATAACCGTTTCTGTGAAGCGTTCTTCCAAGAAGAGATTTTCAAGCATCTTACTGGTCGTTTGTGAAGATACTCGTAAGTTCCGTTCGTTTCGTTGCTTCAAATTTCTCCTCGGATTTCACTTTTCTCCTCGGTTTTTATTTTCATCCCTCTAGTTCAACTTAGATGGGTAGATTCAAGGACCTAGTAGACACTCCGACTGCCATGGAGGCCTTTAGGGGAAAATACCACATCCCGCAGGGGGTGGTTCTGCGGTATTGTCCCCCAGAGGGAGTATTGACAAATAGAAACGCGGGTGAAGTTGTCATTCCTATGATTGCCTTTATAGAAAGAGGAATGACACTCCCCATGCGTAGGATTACCCGGGACTACTTGTTCCACCATAGGTTGACATCGCATCAGTGCACTCCGAACATGTTCAGGGCATTAGGCTGTATAGATGTCTTGAACGAGCGGATGGGTCTAGGCCTGACCTGGCATGATGTGGTTCACCTGTACGAGTGCCACTACATCGAGAAGGGAGTGTATTACCTTAAATCTCGGTCCGAGGTGGTTAGGCTAATCTCCTGCCTCCCTATATCCAATAAGACTGTGAAAGATGATTTCCTCATTGCCTCAGGAGAGTGGAGAGATGGTTTTCATTGTCCAACTTGGGCAGGGATTCCAGGTGTGGCGCTTTTAGGGCCAATCCTTTAGGGATGGGGCTTAGCTTTTCAGATTCATTCTCTTTTTTGCTTAAGAATCAAAAATTTTGTAGTTTAACTCTAATTTCCTTCTCGGCTGTATTGCAGATAGAGCTCTAGTTGCTCCCAAGCTGAGCCACGTGAACGTTCAAGCCTTGAACTATCTTCTAAGGTCAGAAATCTACGTTGCCGAGGACGGGCAGCTACGCGCGGCTCATTTGGTTTTGGGCTACCGACCACTAATCCGCTCTTTCCAAGCCATCAGCCACACTATAAGAGCTGGTAGTCTGAGGTTGGCTTGGATTGACGTATCCAAGCCCAAGTTTTTGGCCCGACAAGATCTTAAGCCAGTCGTGTTACCTGGCGATCGGAATCCTCCACCAGCTATGCAATTGCCTCCGCCAGACAACCTTGAAGTTGCTACGCCAGTTGAAGGAGAGACCGAATCATCTCGTCTTTCTTCTGAGGAGGAGATAGACGAGTTCTATTTTGAAGAGGAGGTTCATAAAGCCCCTTTGATTGAGCTTTCAGACCCTGAAGGAGAGTAGGATCGAAACTCCATGGTCGGAGCTCCAATTATTATAGGTTGCTCGGACGACTTTTCAGACGAGGAGGCAGACAATATGGCCGGCAAAGGAAAAACCTTACGAGAATTGATGGCCTCCCGAGGAAAAGGTCAATCTTCAAAGGTGTCAGCTCAGTCGCAGACCCAGGTCCTTCCTCCAGTTGCTCCTCAGGTTCCTTCTAACCTCGGCCTCAAGGTTAACTCGGACCTAAAGAAGAAAAGGCCGACTGAAACCCTTGAGGAAGGTGAGGTGGTTCCCCGCCTGGAAAAACAGTAAAAAACCACTCGGGGGCAGAGGAATAAAAGGGCTTCTTCCATAGAAAGCCGGGAGGAAGAGAACTGGGCCGAAGTGCGCGTTACTCCACGCACTTGGAGTCCGAAGCTGGAGTTAGACGGGGTTGCTATCCCCAATACTGCCTCGGTCCGAGAATACAACAAGAGTCGAGCAGGATACATAGCTGAGG
Source organism: Quercus lobata (assembly GCF_001633185.2). Lineage (NCBI taxonomy): Eukaryota > Viridiplantae > Streptophyta > Magnoliopsida > Fagales > Fagaceae > Quercus > Quercus lobata. The sequence goes on along the minus strand of NC_044905.1, from coordinate 54,661,335 downwards.
CCCTAGAGCAGCCAGTGCTCCTTCCTCGGGACATGGAGGCCTACAGGCGATTCTCCCAGCCCGAACTCTTTCTGTCCCTCAAGAGGGACCTTGCAATGGTAAGTGACTCTTCTATCCTTCCATTAAATCATTAGACCTTGTAGCATTCTAAGACATTGTCTTCTTGTTTTGTAGGCAGATCACTCAGTAGGTGTACAACCGCAAATTAGCTGAAACTGAGGCTCAGTCTCGTGTCGAGGTTGAGAAATCTGTAGGGTCCCTCAAGCAGGAGAACCTTGAACTTGCGGAGAAGTTCAAAGAGTCGGAGAAAGCCCGCAAGAGCGCCCTGGCCGGGCTAAAGAATGCTGAAACCCAAGCCGAGGACCAGCGCCAAAAATTGTTCGTGACCGAGACCAGCCTTGCCATTGAGAAGCAAACAGTGCTGGATCTCAAGGCCGCGCTACAGAAAGCTGAGGAGGAGATCCGGCGGGCTAAAGAAGAGGCTCAGCTAGTTCGGGAAGCGGCCGAGGCTGAAAAGAAGGCTGCTTATCAGCTTGGGGCTGGGGAGACTGAAGCCAGGCTCTCCGAGGAGATTCCAGAGGTATGTAGGGATTACTGCAGCATCTCATGGGCTCATGCCCTTGATGCTGCAGGGATTCCTGCAGACTCGGCGCTGAGGTTGCCCGAGAGAGTTTTCTACCCGCCGAAGATCCGAGAGACTCCTGACGGCGCTCCTGAAGCTTCTGAGCAAGCCATGGCTATTCCTAATGCCATCCCTTTGCTTGATAAGGCCAAGGATCCTGCCAAGGAGTCCGTCTCTGAGGTTCTTGAGGCAGATTCCCAAGCCAAAGTGGCTACTCCTTCTCAACCAGAGCAGAAAAAGAATCCTCCTGCTGAGGCTTAGCCTGTAGGGTTTTTAATTACTGTATTTCATTTTTATTTTTATTTTTTTATTTTTAGAATGGGAGTTGTCTTATTTTTGCTTTTTTGTAAAGACCTCTCTTTGTATTGACTTCGGCTTATTGATATAGAATGTTCTTTTTTCCATTCTCTTTTGGTACTTATGATTGATGTTGATATAATTCCATTATTTTGTTCAAGGCTAATACAGTTCCTCTATTTAATGTTTGCAACAATATAAACAAATATAAACGAATGAGAAAAAGCAATGCCGTGCGGCAAACTTAGAACGATAGATGCCATTATACTAAGCTACGCACGTACCTTAAAATCGCACAAGTGTCCCACTTTGTTAATTTCCCCCAAGTCTGTGGTCCGAGGAGCCATGCGGGACTTAGGTTCTGTTTAAAACTTCTATCGATGCCATAAGTTATTAATTTCCCTTAAGTCCGTGATCCGAGGAGCCATGCAGGACTTAGGTTCTATTTAAAACTTGGATAGATGCCATAAGTTATTAATTTCCCCTAAGTCTGTAGTCCAAGGAGCCATGCAGGACTTAGGTTCTGTCTAAAACTTGGATAGATGCCATAAGTTATTAATTTCCCCTAAGTCTGTGGTCCGAGGAGTCATGCAGGACTTAGGTTCTAGATGCCATAAGTTGTTAATTTCCCCTAAGTCTGTAGTTCGAGGAGCCATGCAAGACTTAGGTTCTGTTTAAAACTTGGATAGATGCCATAAGTTATTAATTTCTCCTAAGTCTGTAGTCCGAGGAGTCATGCAGGACTTAGGTTCTGTCTAAAACTTGGATAGATGCCATAAGTTATTAATTTCCCCTAAGTCTGTGGTCTGAGGAGTCATGCAGGACTTAGGTTCTAGATGCCATAAGTTATTAATTTCCCCTAAGTCTGTAGTTCGAGGAGCCATGCAAGACTTAGGTTCTGTTTAAAACTTGGATAGATGCCATAAGTTATTAATTTCCCCTAAGTCTGTGGTCCGATGAGCCATGCAGGACTTAGATTCTGTTTAAAACTTGGATAGATGCCATAAGTTATTAATTTTCCCTAAGTCTGTGGTTCGAGGAGCCATGCAGGACTTAGGTTCTGTTTAAAATTTGGATAGATGCCATAAGTTATTAATTTTCCCTAAGTCTGTGGTCCGAGGAGTCATGCAGGACTTAAGTTCTGTTTAAAACTTGGATAGATGCCATAAGTTATTAATTTCCCCTAAGTCTGTGGTTCGAGGAGCCATGCAGGACTTAGGTTCTGTTTAAAACTTGGATAGATGCCATAAGTTATTAATTTTCCCCTAAGTCTGTAGTCCGAGGAGCCATGCAGGACTTAGGTTCTGTCTAAAACTTGGATAGATGCCATAAGTTATTAATTTCCCCTAAGTCTGTGGTCCGAGGAGCCATGCAGGACTTAGGTTCTAGATGCCATAAGTTATTAATTTCCCCTAAGTTTGTAGTTCGAGGAGCCATGCAAGACTTAGGTTCTGTTTAAAACTTGGATAGATGCCATAAGTTATTAATTTCCCCTAAGTCTGTGGTCCGATGAGCCATGCAGGACTTAGGTTCTGTTTAAAATTTGGATAGATGCCATAAGTTATTAATTTCCCCTAAGTCTGTGGTTCGAGGAGCCATGCAGGACTTAGGTTCTGTTTAAAACTTGGATAGATGCCATAAGTTATTAATTTTGCCTAAGTCTGTGGTCCGAGGAGCCATGCAGGACTTAAGTTCTGTTTAAAACTTGGATAGATGCCATAAGTTATTAATTTCCCCTAAGTCTGTGGTCCGAGGAGCCATGCAGGACTTAGGTTCTGTTTAAAACTTGGATAGATGGAAATGGACCAATGGATATGCGATGATCATGGAAAAAAACACAGGCAGAGCTGTTTTCATTAATAATAATATCTTCTTAGATTATTTACATTCCACGGGCGAGGCACTGTTTTTTCATCTAAGTCTTCTAGGTAATAAGCACCTATTCCGGCCACAGATGTGATGCGATATGGTTCTTCCCAGTTGGGTCCCAACTTACCCCAGGAAGGGTTCTTAGCGCTGCCGAGAATCTTCCTTATTACGAGGTCGCCTGTAATTAAAGGTCGCAGCTTTGCATTAGCATCATATCCTTGCTTTAGCTTCTGATGATAATAGGCCATATGGATCATCGCTTTTTCCCTTTTTTCCTTAGCTAAGTCTAGACTTCTCCCCAGTAACTCGTCATTGTTTTCTAGGGTAAAAGTGCTAGACCTCAATGTGGGGAAGCTGTTCTCGATCAGGAGTACGGCTACGGCCCCATAAGTCATTGAAAAGGGAGTTTCGCCTGTTGACCGTCGCGGCGTCGTTCAATAGGTCCATAAAACATACGGAAGCTCTTCTACCCATCTCCCCTTTGCATCATCCAATCTCTTTTTCAGACTGCTCACTATGACTTTGTTCACAGCCTCGACTTGCCCATTTCCTTGGGGGTAGGCAAGAGTGGAATATCTGTTTGTGATGCCAAACTCGTTGTAGTATTCCCTGAAGTTCTTACTATCAAATTGAAGACCGTTGTTAGAGATGAGGGTGTGAGGAGTTTCGAAGCGCGTAATAATGTTTTTTGAAATGAATTTCTTGGCATCCACGTCCTTGATGTTGGCCAAAGGTTCAGCCTCTACCCACTTGGTGAAATAGTCGGTGCCGACCATTATGTATCGCTTATTCCCTGCTGCTTTAGGGAAAGGACCAATAATATCAAGACCCCACTGAGCAAACGGCCAGGAGCTAGAGAGGGAGTTAAGGACTCCTCCTAGTTGGTGGATATTTGGGGCAAATCTTTGGCATTGATCATACTTCTTCGCATATTCTTAGGCCTCTCTTTGCATGTTCGGCCACCAATATCCTTGGGTGAGAGCCCTGTGCGCCAGCGATCTCCCCCCTATGTGACTTCCACAAATCTCCTCATGTAGCTCTTCAAGCAAGGACTCGGATTCCTCCGGGCGTATACATAATAGGTATGGCCTAGAATAGGAGTGCCTGTATAGCCTGCGGTCTTCTGATAACCAAAACAGAGGAGAATTCCTCCGTATCTTCTTGACCTCTAGTTTTCCTTCTGGTAATGTATCATCTCTAAGGAAGTTCACTATAGGGTCCATCTAGCTGGGACTCTTTCTAACCTGATGGACCTGAGCTGCGTCTTTTCTAATTGAACTCGTTTGGCCTAGATCCTCAACAAGGATCATTCTCGGCAAATCATGCACCGAGGACATGGCAAGAGTGGCCAGCGAATCTGTATGCTTGTTCCCATTTCTGGAAACATGTGTCAGATTGAAGGATTCAAAGTTTGACTGCAGGCGTTTGACTCGTCCGAGATACTCTTGCATTCTAGCATCTCTGGCTTCTAACTCACCCATCACTTGGCCAACGACCAATTTGGAGTCCGAGAATGCTTCCATTGCCCTTCCGCCCAATTTCTGAACCATCATCATTCCTTGAAGTAAAGTTTCGTACTCGGCCTCGTTGTTCGTAGCCGAGAACCCGAGTCTTAGCGATTTTTCAAGTGCAATACCTTCGGGCGATATTAGAACTAGCCCAATTCCAGATCCTCTTTGGTTGGCCGCGCTGTCAACGTAGACTTCCCAACGCGAGATCTCTCGTGTTGAGATTGTGCCAACCGATTTTCCATCCATATCTTCCCTCTCGGTTATCGTTTCTATAGAGGGTTCCGCGAATTCTGCGACTAAGTCCGCGAGGACTTGACCCTTGATAGAGGACTTCGGTATGTATTTAATATCAAAGACCCCCAAAAGTGCACTCCACATGGCGATCCCACCTGTATAGTCGGCGCTTTGAAGCACCGATCGAAGGGGAAGCTGAGTTAGAACAACAACCGTGTGTGCCTGAAAGTAATGGGGGAGTTTTCGCGTGGCATGCATCACTACTAGGATTGCCTTCTCCAGTGGTAAGTAACGCACTTCAGCCTCATGTAACGATTTACTCACGTAATACACTGGTCGCTGAACTCCATTATCATCCCGTAACAGTACCAGGCTTACAGCATGAGGGGCTACCGCTATGTATGCAAACAGTACCTCGTCTGCCTCAGGGCTAGACATAATGGGTGGTCGCGACAAGTATTCTTTGAGTTACTGGAAGGCTAGGATATAATCCTCCGACCACTCAAACCCTTTCCACTTATTCATTAAGAGGTAGACAGGTCGGCATCGGTCTGCAGGTCGTGATATGAACCGGTTCAATGCCGCGATCATGCTAGTGAGTTTCTGCACTTCTTTTGGATTCCGAGGAGCCTATAGGCTATTAATCACTTTGATTTGATCCAGGCTTACCTCTATCCCTCTATGGGTTACCATATAACCTAGGAATTTCCCAGACCTGACCCCGAATGAACACTTGGAAGCATTGAGCCGCAACTTATGCTCCCTTAGGATGCCAAAAATGATCTCTAGGTCTTTTATGTGCTCGGACACCACCTTGCTTTTTACTACCATATCGTTTATGTAGACTTCAATAACTTTGCCTAGTTGTGGTTCAAATATTCTGGTCATCATCCTTTGGTACGTTGACCCTGCGTTTTTTAGTCCGAAATGCATCACCTTATAGTGGTAGTTTCCGAAAGGGGTCATGAACGCCATTTTCCTGATCCTCTAATGCCAGAGGTATCTGATGATAGCCCTGGAAGGCATCCAGGAAGCTCATTCGAGGGTGGCCTACAGTTGCATCTACCAATCGGTCTATTCGAGGTAACGAGAACGGGTCTTTCGGGCATGCTTTGTTCAAGTCTGTGAAGTCCACACAGACTCGCCACTTCCCTGTTTTCTTCCTTACCACCACCGTATTTGCCAGCCATTCGGGGTAAAAGACTTCTTTGATAGCCCATGCCTTTTTCAGTTTTGTTACTTCGTCTTTAACGGCACTGACATATTCCTTTGAGGGACGTCGGGGTGGCTGCTTCTTTGGAATGGAAGATGGGTTAACATTCAAGTGGTGACTTATAAGGCTAAAGTCAACCCCCGGGGCATCTTAGGCGTCCTATGCAAACACATTAACATTTCTTCTCAGAAACTTGACCAGTTCCTCTTTTTCTTGAGGAGGCAACTCGGAGCCGACCTGGAAAAATCTCTCCGGGTCATTGTCAACGATAAACTTTTCCAAACTTTCACACCTTATCTCCTCGGTTGGCTCATTGACTTGCCCTGCAGAGGTGGCTGGTTACTATAAGTTCTCAGAGGCCGAGGACTCGGCATTGGACTGACGTGAGACGGCGGCCACCATACACTGCCTGGCCATGGCCTGATCTCCACGAATTTCTTCTACTTGGCCTTTGGACGGGTATTTCACCTTTTGGTGAAGTGTGGAAGATACGGCTCTAGGGCATGGATCCATGGCCTGGCTACTATCGCTGTGTAGGGCGAGTAGGCATCGACCACGATAAAGTTCACCTCCACCACCTCTGACCTAGTCTGTATGGGTAGTCTGATCTGCCCTTTTGGTATAACAGTCTTCCCTTCGAAGTTGATAAGGGGAGAGTCATAAGCCGTCAAATCCTCCGGTTTTAGGTTCAGCCCCTTGTATAGATCAGGGTACATTACCTCTACTGCGCTACCCGGGTCTACCAGCACCCTTCTCACATCGAAACCTCCGATTCTCAGCGTAACCACTAAGGCATCATCGTGAGGTTGGATAGTTCCCCTCTTATCCTCGTCCGAGAATCCTAACATCAAAGAGATTGCCTTTTTGGACCTCTTAAATTCTCTTTCCCTGTCCTCGGCGGAGAGCCGAGCCACAGACAGCACCCTGGAAGGAAATGAGCCGGTTCTTCCTGGAGCGGCGAGGATGACATGTATCGTCTCTGTGGGGGGTCTTAATGATACATCTTTTCGAGGCTCTTGCATTGCCTGGCCCGGATGATCGTTTGAGGGGTGTAAAAGGTGACGTAGTTTTCCTTCTCGGACCAGCTGATCTAGGTGATTCCATAGATTCCTGCAATCCTTAGTGGTGTGTCCATGGTCTTGATGATAGTGGAAATACAGGTTCTGATTGCGTTTCGAAGGGTCCCCAGCCATTTTTCCCGGCCATCTGAAGAAGGATTCGTTCTTGACTTTCTCTAAAACTTGTTGTACCGGATCTCTGAACATGGCATTAACCGTTTGCATGTTACTTTGTCCAGCCTGTCTCGAAAAATCTCTCCTTGGCTGGTTATGGTTATATCGTTCCGACTTGAAATCATTCCCTTTGGGGGGAACGATCTTCTCCTTTCCCTTTCCTTGTAGCTGATCTTCTTCCACCCTTTTGTATTTGTCAATCCTATCCATTAACTGATGAACGTTGGCAACGGGTTTACCAGTAAGAGATTTTCTTAAGCCATGCTCGGTGGGGAGACTGCTTTTGAATGTGCTGATAGTGACGTTATCGTGGTTCTCATCCAACTCATTATACATCTCCCAATATCTATCCGAGTACGCCTTTAGGGTCTCTCCTTCGCACATGGATAAGGACAATAACGAACTTAGGGGTCGAGGGACCCTGCTATTCGTAATAAAGCGAGAACAAAAAGCCTGAGTGAGTTGCTTGTAGGAGCCTATGGAATTTGTCTCTAGGCTGTTGAACCATCTCATCGCCATTGGCCCCAAGCTTGACGGGAAGACTTTGCACATCAGAGCCTCATTTTGGGAGTGGATGGCCATTCTTTGGTTAAACTGGCTTACGTGCTCCACCGGGTCTGCTCGGTCGTTGTAGATGACAAACATTGGTTGATTAAAGTGTCGAGGTAACTTAGCCCCTTCGATTCTGTGCGCGAAAGGTGATCTGGAGATCTGATCTAATGCCTTGTTCATAGCGTCATTTCCCAAACCCTTGTTGGACGGGCTCTCATACCTTCACATAGGGTGAGACTCCTTCTCGTAAGGAAAGGTCTCACTTGGGGGTGTTCTCGACCTCCGTCGATAACTCACGTCCTCCTCGTTAGAGGATGCATTTGAGCTGGAGGGAGATCGTTTTCGCTGCGCATGTCGCAACTTTCTTTTCAGGTCATCTATCTCTCGCTGCATGGCTTGATGATTGTTTCGCCTTTGGGATACGTGACTACCTCTTTGGGTATGACTTCAGCTCGTCTGGGTAGTATGTATGCTTCCCTCATGATTCCTTCTGTTGCTTGGGTTGGCAGGATCATTTTGCCGCTGAGACTCCTGGTGTGGACCTAGTCCTGCCATGCTCAACCGTCGTGCTTACAGACACCTTAGTTCTCCCCACAAACGGCACCAATTGTAGGGGCACAATTTTAATGGTCCAATCCTTGTCGGTCAAGTCTTGGCCCAAGAAGTCCCACACAATGAATTTTTTGTAGAGTATGGGCTAAAGAATTTGGTTTCAGTTAGCTTAAACGGTTTGCTGCATGGGTTAAAGAAATACAGAAACAAGAACGAAAAAAATGGACGTGAAGAGAGATCCCTCTCAAGTGATCAGGCTCCAAACTTTATTCATAGACATGTATTCACACAGTAAGTTTTTCTCTTCTGTGTTCATTCCCTTTTTTCTTCTGTCCTCCTTCTTGGAGGACTTTTTACATATTATATAGGCCCTCTCCTATTATCTGGGCTTTACACTTGTTGGTCATCTAAACCCCTACTTGAGTACCTGTCCCATCAGACATCCTTATCAGTTCTTTGTGAGTTGCAGTAGCCAAGGTAGCACTGTTCAAGGGTCTTCTCTTTATTAATGCGGCTAGGAGAGTAGTTGTGGTGCATTTAATGTGGTGGTGGCAGCCTTTGCTGAGATATTTTGGGTTTTCTTTCTTTTTACGTATTTGGAGGGTGGACTACAGTAGTTGGGACGCACCTTTGATTCGGATTTTGCAATGTCCGAGGAGGAATTACTCCTCAGACATGTTCTCTTTGCCCCCGTAGGCCTAAATAAGGATTCTGGGCCACGATGTCTCCTCGGACGGGCTCAGGGCCCAGCCAACCTATTATTCTGGGCCGGTCCCCACATCTTCTAATATGAATTGTTGTACACGAACTCCCTTGTTCTTGACTTTGGAATCTCCGCTCAAAGATTTGATTAGTAATTGTGGTTAACTGACTGCAACAACTTTGCTTTGTAATCAGATCTGATGTTTGCACTTAGTCTCCAGTTATAGCTTCAAAAGAGTTTGGAAAAACTCCAGATATATGTATAGAACACTACCTTATTGTGTCTTCAAAAATGTGCTCTAGGGTTTGTATTTATATGTACTTAAGTTCCATCAAAACCTTAGATCAAGCAGTTTTGAGAGAAATCTAAATTTCTAATTTGCAAGAATCTCGATCAGTTGAGAAATGCAATTCGATCAGTTGAGATAAATGACTTTTGACCTGTTAAGCCTGCAGTGGAAATGCAGTGTTCCAACACTCTATTTTTTGCATTCTTAAGTCTTCACCTATTCTCAATTTGATTTGTCTTGTTCCAATGATTAATTCAACAGTAATCATCTAAACAAATTAAGTTCTAGAGGTTACTTCTGTTCATGGTTGCCAATCTAAAAATATAGACTCTACAAGGAAATAATTATTTCTTATGAATAATTATTCTTTAAAATGAGGAATAACTATTCTTCTTTGAAAGGGTTGTAATAGCTATTTTCTTAGTAAGTGTAATAATTTCTAAAATTAATATATTTACAAATAACAAAACTTTCCATTTGCATATAACAATTATGAAAAAAAATCATAAAAAATAACTCATATCTCTCTCAATTTAAAAAAAAAAAAAATTTTTTTTTAGGAAATATAATTGTTTGGGTAAAATATTTCTTAAAATATATCTTAAATTTTATTTTAATGTTACAATTTACAACCAAACTTATAAATATGTTTAATTATTTCATTACAAAATACATTTTTATTTCCGATAATAAAAATTACCATTCTTGTTGTAATATCCATTCAATGTACTAACACACCCTTAAGTTGGTATCACATATATCCTTGCGCATTTTGATCAAAGGGTTGAAGGGAGATAGTGCATTAAGTTGTTCATAAGGGCCAACCTTATCTTCTTCCCCAGGGATCCCATATTATATATATTAATATTATTATCTATTGTCAAATATTATTTAAATTTCATATTAAATAATATATAATATAGAAGATCTAATTATAATTATTCATATAATAAATATAATTTAATGTAATTATTAATATAATGATAATATATGTATCATTGATTTTTTTTTGATACAAGATAGAAATTTTCTTCTAGTCTAATCTAAGAGTATATGTGTGTGAAAGTTCATCTTGAAAACTTAAACCCCCGACTCTTCCATCCACACCCCACAAGCACATATACTTGTGGAGTGATCATCGTACCACAATAAATGCATCATTGAATTAAATGCGTGAGTAAAATTTTAATTTTAATTTTTTTTATTTTAGATTTTTCGTTGACTAGTCAACCATTTGACTTAACTAGTCATCATTATATTCTAAAAACTGCCCACGGAATAGAGGATATTGATTTTTCTAATGAACAAGTATGATTTTTAACTTTTTAGATGATAAGAGCATCCACATCAGTTGGTGGATAGTCTTCTATAATACAAAAACTCCTCCATTTTACACATTTTGGTCAAAAAACCTCCCACATCAGCTCATGTAAAATTGTGTAAAGTCTTCTAAAATTTTTCATGACCTACAGTAACCGTGCAAATTTGCACGGTTACTGTAGCTGTTCTATATATTTTTTAATATTATTTTCTCTCTCCTCTCTCTTGCCTTATCAGACCCTCTCTCACCCACTCATCAATGCCAAGAAGAAGAAGAAGCAGCCGACTATCACAACAACCCAGCACCGCTAGCTACTAAACACCACCACTGCAACACAGTACCGCCAACCACCACCACTGCAACCCAATACCGGCAACCACCACCACAACAACATGGACACACCATAAAATCATCAAAATCGTTCTGAATCTAGATCCAAATTCATCAAACCCATATACAAATTCATATAAATAATCAAACTGAAATTGAAAAAAGAAGAAGGAGAAGAAGAAGAAAGAAAGAAGAAGATGCCGAAGAAGATTCCAAAATCACCATTTTCTCCACCCAAAATTTTTGCTTTCTCCGCCCAAAATCCCTGCCCTTAATCAAACCCAACCTAAAGTCATCATCTATAATAAAAGTATAAAACCCAAATTGTAAAAGAAGAAGAGGAAAGAAAAAGATTCTCAAAAAAAAAAAAAAAAAAAAAAGAATAGAAGAAAGAGTGGCGGAGATAGAGATAAGAATAAGAAGAAGAAGAAGGGAAAGGGGGTGTATTCAGATAAAAAAGAAGGGTTATGTGGGGGTAGGTGGGAAATAATAAAAAAAGTAAGGAAAAATATTATTTTAATAAAAATGTGTGTATAATAGATAAACTGATGTGGGTGTTTTGTAAAAATGATGGTGTAAAATAGAAAAAGTAGGTATTTTGTGTAAAATAGACGGAATCTTTTAGACACACTGATGTGGTTGCTCTAAGAACATTGGAAAGTCCAGAGAATCACTTCTTACCAGTTCCTATAAAAAAAAAAAGGTAAATTTCACTAACTACCCTTGAGGTTTGGGCAAATACCAAAGAGGTCCAGAAGTTTTCAAAACCAACCCTTTCAGTCCTTTATGTCCAAACGGACCTAACGCCGTTAACCTCTCCTCTCATCCCTTTCTCTATCTCTCTCTCTTCTCTTTCTTGACTGATAAAAATAGAAACTCCCCTATAATTTTCTCAGTAAACAAACATGAATCCAACAACCAAAACGGAAAACACACAACAAAAATCACAAATCCATCAAGAACTGTGGAAAAAAAAAAATCAGCCTCTCAACTCAAAATCCTAATCCCAAAACCAAACCCAATAAATCAAAACCTCTCTTTAACCAAAAACCCAAAACATCTTCTCAAATTCACAAACACTGCTCACTCCATCACCAAAACCCCTTTACCAATGGCTCTCAAGCTCAGCATCTTCATCAGCAAAGAGAAAATCTTTGCGCAAACCACAGCAAACCCACAAAACCTTTGCTCAAACCAAAGCAAACCCACTTTGCCGATCCAAACCAAAATACACAAACCTCCGCCGTTGACCCACCGCTGATCCAAACCAAAATCAAAAACCTCCATCGCCGACCCACAACCGTTCCAAACCAAAATCCACACTTCAGTCGCCGACCTAAACTAAAATCACAAACCTCCATCACTGACCCACAACCAATCCAAACCAAAACCCACACCTCTGTTGCTGACCCACAAATAACCCAAACCAAAATCCACAAACAACCTCCATCACTAACCCACAAATAACCCAAACCAAAATCCAAAAACAACCTTCACCGCTTCCACACCAAAGCCCACGAACCACTGCTAACCCACAGCACGACACCGCCGAAAGACCACGAGAACCATTACCAATCCACACCGAAACTCGCAAACATTGTTTACCCATAGCTCGACGTTGCCTAAAGACCACGAGAACCAACATCGATCCACATCGAAACCCAAGAACACTGCTGACCCACACCACAGCGCCGTCACAAAGACCATGAGAGAGAAGAAAGGGACAAGAGAGTCAAAGAAAGGTATGAGAGTGGAAGAAGGTTAAGGCAGTTAGAAAGATTGAGAAGAAAGGTCTAAGAGTGGAAGAGGGATGAAGGATTCAGAGAGAGTGAGAAGAAAGAGGGATGAGAGAAGAAAGGTTTGAGTGAGTGTAAAAGTTAAATAACGGCGTTAGGTCCGTTTGGACTTAAAGGATTGAAAGGGTTAGTTTTGAAAACTTCTGGACCTCTTTGGTATTTCCCCAAACCTCAGGGGTAGTTAGTGAAATTTACCCAAAAAAAAAAAAAAAAAAAAACCCAGAGAATCACAGAATTTAACATAGTAAAATTTTACACGATGGTTTTTGTATTGTAGTGGGTCCCAAGCAAAACGAATTATGAGAGTGGTGTGAAATCATAAATGTTTTGGGTAAGTTTTTGATATTACTCGCAAAGTTTAAGCAATATTTACCGATGAAGTTATAATGCCTTCTTAAAATTGCTTTCAAAAAACACTTTTTTTAAAAAAAAAAAAAAACTAAAAAACACTTTGAAGATGTCCTATTAAGACAAAATCAATTTATTATTATTATTTATAATTTGATTAGGGGTGTGCATGGGTCGGGTTGAACCCATGGGTTTGACAAATTTTATTATTATTATTATTAAATTGAGTAGAAAAAAATATAAATATTAATATATTAAAAAAACCTAAAGATTAGTATCGATGTAACTCCTTAAAGGCAAACAACACTAATGACTAAACAACAATAATAATTTATTAGAGTTTGTGTGAATTAATTAGCTTTTATATAGGATATGAAAAACTGATTATTTTAAAAATTTTATTAATTATATAATATATTATATATATTAAATTAGTATTAGTAGGAGGAACCGAGGAAGTGCTGCTCTATAGCTGTTTTTTTTTTAAAATTATTAAATATATATATAAAAAAAAATATATATATATATAAGTGCCCTACAACTGATTTAAAAAAAATTATTAAATATATAATATATTTTAAATATATATTAAATATGGGTGGGTCGAGTCGGGTTTGGCGGGTTTATAATTTTATGACCCAACCCCAACCCGACCCACTATTAAAAAAAATTTTGTAACCCAACCCAACCCACCAAGCCTTAAAAACTGACCTAACCTGACGGGTTGGGTCGGGTTTGGTGGGTCAGTGGGTTTTTTGTACACCCTTAAATTTGATAAAATGTCCTATTGAGACCAACTTAATTATTATTTTAATATTTTTTTAATAATTTGATAGTTTTTTATTTATTTATAAAATATAGAAATTTTACTTTAACCTAATCTGAGCGTATATGTGTGTGAATCTCTTGGAAACTTAAACCCTGGCTCTTACCCTCCCACACTTTATAGGCACTTAATACTTGTGGAGTGACCATCGTGCTAAGGTGCATGATAGTAATAATTTGATAGTTAAGAGTAGGGGATTTAAAAGGTGAATATTTTTGCTAGAAACAATACCTTTTACAAGATAAACACTGTTAAATGATAAGGTATTTACTATAAATATTTCTTAAAATGTGCAACTTTTTATTTTATTTTTATTTTTATTTTTATTTTATATAAGATAGAAATTCTATTTTAACATAATTTAAATGTATATGTGTGTGACGTTCTATTCTATAAACTTGAATCCCGACCTTGACCCCATCCAGCAAGTACTTGTGAAGGGACTATCATGCTAAAAGTGCTATTTTTTTTTCTCTCTCTCCCTAGTAGGAGTCTTTCTTCCTCTCGTTTTTGAATACGAGCTGTTCCATCCCAAAACTTTCTATTTTGGGTTGTATTGCTCTCTGTTTGTTCTCTTTTGGCAAGAGTAAATCATATTTAGTCATGGACCCAAGCATTCTCTCTAGCTTACAGAACCTGCAACTCACAAGAGAAGAAGAAGAAGCTATTCCTATCTCAGTCTCAAACTACCCTGGCCTCATGGAAGAATGTTCCCTTAGTCTCTTTGGGCGGCTCCTCTCTGATCGGCAATAGAACCAACGTGCTCTGAAGAACACCCTCAGATCAGCATGGAAAATGGGTTCAGACATGAGGATTGTGGAAGTTGGAAACAATATACTCCAATTCAAGTTTAGCTCAAAATTTCAAATGGAGTGGGTTGAGAGGTGTGGGTCTTGGTGCTTTGACAACAACCTCCTATTGCTCTGTAGATGGAAAAAAGGACTGACTTCCACAAATATTTCCTTCACCCATTCTCCTTTTTGGGTCCAAATTTGGGGTCTTCCCTTTGAACATATGTCACTGGACGTTGGGAAAGAAATCGGTAGCAAGCTAGGTAAATTTATGGAAGTAGATAGGCATTCATGGCAATCTGATCAAGCAAAGTTCATGAGAGTCCGTGTGGAGCTGGAGATTGATAAGCCACTAAGAAGAGGAGCTTATATTGTAAGCTCTGAAGATGAACGGCTATGGCTCACGTTTAAGTATGAAAGGCTTCCTACTGTTTGCTTCATCTGTGGGAAGCTTGGGCATGACAAAAAACACTGCCCAGCAGCAAGGGACTGGCAAACTGCTTGCCATCAATATTGGGATTGGCTAAGGGCGGGGTGGAATGCAAAAACGGCAGCCAAGGAAAAGAACCCGAGCAAAGAGATGTTTCGAGTGATCTCCGGTGAGGTTGCTACACAGCATCTGACCGGACCGGTGTCTGGTTCTGCCTCAACATACCTTCAAGCTTCTGGTCTTGTGGGCGGGAAAAATAATCTGGAGAGGAGTGATTCCCTAGGAAAAGATGACTCCACATGTGCGGATGGAAATCTTGCTGGAGAAGTACAAGCCATCAGGGGACCAGCTGAGCAGTTAAAGAGTGTAGTGACAGGACAGATGACGCGTGCGGAATCAGGACAGGATTTAGGTGCTTTGGGTTCCCTTGAGATATCACGTGATCAGCTAAGGCAGGTGTTCTCAACCGAAGACTCTTTCTCCCATGGGCTAAAACGCCTTGCTTCACAAAGCCCAAAAGGCACTTTCTCGCAAGGAAGCCCGAGTTCAAAAGCTCCATCAGAAACAAATGAGAAAGACAAAGCAGAGTTGATGAATGCGGCCAAGGTTGTCCAAGCTGGTGTTATTTTTCAGGCCAAAGCTCAAGGAAAAGGAAAACAAATTTTGGGCAAAGGCAATCTGAAAAAAGTAGCCCGTGCAAAAGGAAAGGTCAATGAAGATCAAACTCTCGCGCAGATGCTGAAGTCTGGAGCAAAGCGTTGGAGAGTGATTGAAGCTTCAGAGGAAGAGAACATCCGGGCTCCTAGGCGCCTATGTGAACCGGTCAATTTGGATCCTGCTAATGATGTTTGATCTTGTCTGCACTTTGGTGCTTGTTGGGACCTTGGGCTTTTCTTGTGTTTGTTTGTTTTGTCTTCTTGAAAAGGGAGTTCAACAAGATAGTTTTCTTTTTAAGTTCTTAGCTGGCTGGTTTATTTAAGTTGTGTTTTATGTTGCTTAGGTTTGTTGATCCTGCGCGAGCAGGTTAGTTCCTTTGGGTCTGTTTTCCTTTTGTCTTTCCTGTTGTATTCCAATTTCTTGAAGCAACGAAATCTTTGTTCCCTATCAAAAAAAAAAAAGAAAAAGAAAAAAAAGTACAGCTCAACAGGGCAAGTAGAGGCTACAACTCAGTCTCCACAAAGATAACATTAACAAAACTCTAGGGGCCAAAGCTGGCACTGAGAAATAACGAAAGAATAATGCTTCTACATTTTTTTTTTTTTACACTTTGTTGCGACTGTTTTATGTGTTAGTTAGCTGTCATTGTCATAAATTCTTCATTTTGTTTTTCCCAATATGTTACCGTATATAGTACAATTATAACAAAGTGTGTTACTATTAAATATTAATAAAGAGAGGGAAGAGTTGCCTAAATTGGTGGGCAACTGAGATACCAAGACAAAGGGTGGTAGATGGAAATTAAAAACTTCTTCAACCTCCCTCCGTCGACGTCGGAGCGAGAAGGGAGTTAATAATTTTGATTTGATTTCAAACTTTGTGGGCGTCATCAACTTGGAAAACCCCACCTGCAAGCCAGACAAAGTTTGGTCAGGTTGTGACTGGTGCCGTATTATCTTTTTCTTTTTTTTACTAACTTGTATTTGGAGTTCAATTTATATCCTTTAATGTAACAATAACTCGATTGGTTAGGGGTAACATCCATTCCAGCTGGTTGAAACAAAAAAAGAAAAAAAAAAGAAAAAGAAAAAGAAATATTTCACATTTAGCTGCCAAAGTATAACTAATTTTTTTTAATAAAAAAATTAGTATTAATAAAATATCAACAAGAAAAATGATAAAACAATTACTAATTATACTAAAAGTTTGCAAACTAATGTGACAATATTCTAAAAGTGATCAGTGTTATATCAATATCATAATAAATAAATAAATCCAGTTTAAAATATTAATATTACTATTTTCATGTGTGTTCTAATAAGTATAACTGTTTACTAAAAAAAAAATTAAAAAAAAAAAATCTCAAAACTACTAGTATAATTTTATTCACAATATTTACAAATAGATAATGAATGTATTTGGTGTCGCATCAACAATATAATAAATAAAATTTTTAATTATTTATTTGTTGTGTCTCAATGATTGATACATCAATTTGTAGGGCTTATCTAGTAAAATTTAAAATAGTTGTGCCATCATTTTAAATATATTCATTTGACCAATCAATAAAAGAAAGGACACATAATAAAAGACATATCAATTTGTTAGAACTCCTTTCCCTCTCCCTTGTGTGTGTGTGTTTGTTTCTAAATAAAAAAATAAAAAAAATAAAAGACAAGACACATAATAATAAGTCATATTTATCATCTAATTTTATGTAAAATATTATTGAACTAAAAAACTAATTAACATTGCCAAGGACAAGGAAGTAAAAAGAACCATGCTTCTAACTTTTAAGTCCCAAACAACAAATAACCAATGTAGTCAAACAACTTAACAACTCAAGTCATTTGCATAAAAAAAATAATAAATAATCAATAAATATGTTTTGAAGTTTACAAAAAGTAAAAAACAATATACATTATGGTACACAAACCACATGGATACGTTTGATCACATAATGCAGAGTCACAAACCACATGGATACATTATAATTGGTCACAAAAACCAATAAACACAATATTGTATATTGTGTTTATTGGTTTTTGTGACCAATTATAATTTTTTGGAAGGTGAAGAATAATATTTTTTTTTATTTAAAATTTCATATATATATATATATATATATACACATACACTTTTCATTGACAAATCGTGACTTAGTTGTTGAGTTTGTCATTTAACAAAATAATGCTATAATATAAATTTTTTATAATATTTATACAAATTGTTGATGTAACCAATTTTTATTAGTTTTAATTCGGACCCGTCAATAATCAATGCACCACTTTAAAAGTTTATAAAAAAATATCATAAAATAGTTGTAACTCTGACATTTTCCAAAGAAAAAAGAAAGCATCCCAAGTTCCCAACTAAACTAATAATTTATGGTCAGTTCAAAGTCTTGTTTACCAAAAAAAAAAAATCATGGTTCGGAAGTCTCCTCTATTTATGAATAAATCGATGGTCGATTGTCAAAGCGACCACTTCATATCCATCTCATTCATACAAAAGTCCAAAAGTTCCATAACCAATCCTCAATTATTGTGTCTGATCTTATGACTAACCCACATAGAAATATGGACAAGGTCTTGAAATTGACCTTTACATGGTGGTTATGGTGGTTGAGATTGGGTGTAGCAGACCCACAAATCAATCTGCTAAACAGTGGTTGCAGCCAATACAACGTGTCCGATGGTTCCAACTTCCGCACCAATCTAAACGCAACGTTTTCAGACCTCAGAACAGAGCTGAACAACAACAAATACTTTGCAACTGCACAGCAAGTAAAAGGTTCGGAATCAGCCTACGCCTTGGTGCAGTGCAGGAACTACCTGTCTAATGCTGACTGTCTTGCTTGCTTCACCGCCGCCGTGTCTCAAATCCGCAATTGCTCCGCCGCCAACGGTGCCCGTGTCATCTATGATGGCTGCTTCCTCAGGTACGTACCACCACCATGCTAGCTGCTTTTATGCTTTTTTTTTTTGGCCAACCATAATTTTAAGGGAGTAAGATTGTAGGACTAGCTTTTGATCCATCACAAAAATTTCTTATCAAGGTTTTTGAAAATATAATTATACTATATAAAAATGAGATTAGAATTGTGAGAGTTAAAAGAGTGAAAAAATCTTAATATAAAACATGATAGTAGAATGAGATAACAACAATTATAATAATTTTTTTTTGAAACCTAACAATTATAATAATTATGTAAAATAAATCTGTGTAAAAAAACATCTCTAAACCCATGCCAGAAGATGTGCCAAGAATTTAGTGTAGTGTATATGTTGTTTGAATATTCAACCAATAAGGAGATCAGCACAAGCAAAGGTCCAATGGCTCTTAGTTTTTGAAGTTGCAAGTCATGATATTAGTTGGAGTTTCAAATATTGCCTATATATCATCATTTTTTTTTTTTTTTTTTTTTTTTATCATGAACATATATCATCATTTTTTTATGTTGTTTATACGTATGTGTTTGTATATAATATATATATATATATATATATATAAATATAAATATAAATATAATTCAACTATCAGCCCCTCCCCACCCCCACCCCCAAAAAAAAAAAAAAAAAAATCTATATTGATTCAACTAAGGAGATGCCAAGCAAAAATCAAATTGGCTCTTGCTTTGAAAAGCCATGGTATTTTAAGTCAACTCTTCTGTTTTCTTCTCAAAAAGAAAAAATGACTCTTCTGTTCAGTGGGCTCTTCAAGGAAGAATTCCTATCTCTTCTAATCCAAATTTTGTTCATTTAAAAACAAAAAAAAGTCATTAACTCTTAATAATAATCTTAATTTGCTGTCATTGTCATCAGGCCATTGTTATAAGTGTCATTCACTAAGGTCCAATTTGGACCGTCCAAATAGAATCAACGGATATGAATCTGCCGGCTGGATTTCAAACAAGCCTTCCCAGTTCCTATTAGACCACAGTATTATTAATATCCGAAGGCTAAGTTGAAAACGCTACTCTACCGTGCGAACTCATTTTTTTTAATTACGCCTCTTTCATTTTTCCAAATCAGGTTGCTACTTGATGGACGGGTCTGCACTCTGCTCTCCTTTATTTGCTATAAACAACATATTTTGATAGTTGTTTTGAAATTATCCTTATACTTTAAAATTTTTCAATTTTTTTTAGAGAATAAAATGTTTCAGTTTAATCTATATACTTGCAAATTGTTTTTCTAAAAATCCTTATTATTATATGATTAATGAAAAAAATCACGTGACAAATAGAATAATTCTCACAATAGCAAAATTTCAAAGAGTAGGACTAGTAGGAAGCACGTCACAAAGGTAACAAATTCGAATAGACATATAGCGTGAGTGTGCTGTGTGCAGCCAAGAATTATAAAACCTAAGAAAATAAATGGGTTATTTGACCCAAATGGGTCACATGTCGTCTAGCCCAAGTTTCATAGGTCACTGCCAAAAACAATTACGGGCCATTTGCCCCAAACAATTGTGGATCATTTGCCCAAATTAAAATTTACAGGTCATTTAGCCCGAATTTGGTGTATGCAGGGGCGGCCCAACATAATTTGGGACCTAAGGCGAAAAATTTATACGGGACCTTTAATATGTAAATATTAATTAAACATAATTATTTAATACTAATCAAATTAAGGTTAATTTGATACATTAAATACATAAATAATACCAACTAGACTAATGTTAATTTCATATAGAGAATTGAATATCATAGTTGAATTATAAATATTAATAATAAAAAAATAAAAATATATTGCGATTAAAAATAAATAATTTATTTTGGATATAAGACGATGCATAGTTAAATAAAGTTATAATCTAATTTTTAATTTTATATTTTGATTTTAAGAAAGAGAGATAAATATTATTTGGTGTGTGGCTTTGTAAGATATTAGTTTACAAAAATCAAAGTCTCAAACTATTAGGGGAGATTAATCTATAATTGATGATTTAATACATTTGCAATATCTTTTTGAAATATTTTAGGGTTTCAATTGAGTTAAGGTTCTATTAGTCTCGTAATTTGAGAGTGTTAATAGAAATGAAAAAGAAAAATGCGCTAATTAAAAGTACTATAAAATGTTTAAAATATAATGTGACATTGTCTCTCATTGATGAACTTCATCAATTTAACTAATAAATGTTTATATCAATTTTTTGCGATTAATAACATGACAATTTGTAAGTCAATAGTAAAATTTGTAGTATCCTTAACATCACTAATAAAAAAAATGTATAACCTTTAAAAAATATATATAGTTTTATAAATATTTGGGCCTTTAACTATGGAAAGTGTGGCCTTTTTTTTTAAGAAAATTTTTGTTTTTTGGTGGGGCCTTAGGCCTAGGCCTTGAGCCGGCCATGGGTGTATGGGTAGTCTGGTTTGGTGGGTCATTTAGCCTGACTTGGGGTGCAAAAGTCATCTAGCCTAGCTTAGGTTCGGGTAACCTGGCCTGATGGGTCCTTTAGCATGGGTTTTGTGTGGTCAAATACTTGGGTCCGAAGTCTAACAATAAAAGAAGAAAAAATGGGCATGAAACCCAAAGCCGATATGTTTCTTGTTGGGTATGTTTTTGGGACTTATGTAGGGAGTTTCATATTTCTTAGTGTGAAATGTTTCACAATAGGAGATGTCTATATTTTAAACATGATATAAAATATATATATATATATATATATATAAATATGATGTGAAAGAGCATGAAAATTATCGGATGAGAAAGAATCAAAATCCATTTATTTCTGCACAAACCTAAGTCTTGCTTCGTTGTAGGTTTTGTTATGATTTTTTGGTATTTTGTGCATGGGTGCTTGGCTTGCCATGTGACTAAGGCAAAAGTTAGGCCTGAACAATGTGTAGGTAGATACTTATAAATATAAAAGAAACATTAATAGTCTGTAGGTAGATACTTATAAATATAAAAGAAACATTAATAGTCTTACTTGTTACATCATGTACTTTCAATTTAACCATAAAAATTTACAATAGGATGTCAAGTAATTTGTTTGATGTTGTATACAATAAGTGATAAACAACTTATTCGATAAGCTTATAATCTCCCAAATCAGAATATTCAAAATTTTAGTTGGAAGACTCTTTAAGTTATAAACTTATAATCTCCCATCCCTTCTAGGTAGTAACTAAAATAATTTGTTTCATTAATGGAAGTTTCATGTTAGATACTTAATTTGCTATTTGTGTCTTTAGGTATGAGAGCAATATCTTCTTTGACCAAACCACTCAGCCTGGTAATCAAGGGTCTTGTGGGAATCGGACTGCATCACAACCTGTTGCTTTTAGTACAGCTGCAGACGGATTGTTAAAAGATCTCCAAGTAGCAACACCTAGGATTAATGGTTTCTTTGCTGCGAGTAAGAGAGAAGGGGTTGATAGTAGTGGTAATGCAACAGTGTACGCTGTGGCACAGTGTGTTGAAACAGCTACTGAGAGTGGTTGTCAAAATTGCTTGAATGTCGCATCCAACAACATACAAGTTTGTGTTCCTAATGGAGATGGTAGGGCAGTTGATGCTGGATGTTTTTTGAGGTACTCAGATAAACCCTTCTTTGCTGATAACCAAACTACCGATATCAATTCCTTCTTAGGCAATGGTGAGTTTTGATGGAGATCTTTTTTTTCTAAATGTATTGCTATATAGCTAGTCACTGCATCAAAATTTTTCATAATTTTGAACTATAGTGGAATTTGCATATTTTGAAGTATTGTAATTAATGATGCTTGACCTTTAATAATAGGAGGTTCAAGCAACAAGAATGCCATCATTGGAGGAGTAGTTGGAGGTGGAGGTGCTCTTCTCATTATAGCTTTGTTTGTCTTCTTTATAATGATAAGAAGGTCCAAGGAAGTTCGTAGAGGTAATAACACCAAGGTTTTCAATAAAATTTAAATTATGATGTTTTATGTTTTGTTTGCGAGGACAAGAAATTATAAATGTTGTTACATTATTTTTCATTTTTCCTTTTCATATATATATATATATATATATATATTTTGAATAAGTAACTTTAGATACATCAATATTTGTATGAGTTTTCAACATAAATGAAAGGACCATAATTGCTTTCCTCCATAACAGGTGACATTTTAGGGGCAACTGAACTACGAGGCCCAGTGAATTACAAATACAATGATTTGAAATCTGCAACAAAAAATTTTAGTGAAGAAAATAAACTTGGAGAAGGAGGCTTTGGTGATGTATACAAGGTAAAAGTCAAGAAACCTAAAGCATCGTTGCCCTCTCTATATGCAATCAAATTTCCATATTCAATTCACCCTCGCATTTATCTTCATCTTGTTGTGTGGAGGGCTAATTTTCATTTCTTTGTCTTTGCAACATTGACTAGGGTACTCTGAAAAATGGGAAGATGGTCGCTGTTAAGAAACTAGCTATAGGCCAATCTTCTAGGGCAAAGGCCGATTTTGAGAGTGAAGTGAAGCTTATAAGCAATGTTCATCATCGAAATCTGATCCGTCTTCTTGGGTGTTGTAGCAAAGGACCAGAGCGAATTCTTGTCTATGAATACATGGCAAATAGTAGCCTAGATAGATTCTTATTTGGTAAGTTAAATTCATCTCTTTAATCTTAAGAAAGCTTGATCATTTATAATTGGAAATTATGTTAAATTCAAATGTATGCATTTAATTAACTCTAAAAATAGGCTAATTTATTATTTCATGTAAAAGAGAATTAGTTCTCTTTAGTAACAAATTTTGGATGGTTTGATTTCTTCGTTCTTCAATCTTTGTTTTGGGAACTTTCAATCCCTCTTGAGACTAGAAGGCTTTGATTTTCTAGACCACAATTGCCCTGGATTGGCGGGAGGTTAAAGAGAATTGAGATGGTTTTGTTGTGCTAAAATGGAGGAAGCATGTGAAAGTAGATCTATTTCTTTTGTGCCGCAAAATTTTCATTTTTGATCTTGAAACTATGGATATACAAACTTGAAACTTGTTTGATTTTGGGGCCATCCTCATTTGACATTGAAACTAGTAAGAAATATTATTGAAATGTTGAGAAGAGTGGTAAGAAAATAGTGGTGGA
This sequence comes from Quercus lobata, assembly GCF_001633185.2. Classification (NCBI taxonomy): domain Eukaryota; kingdom Viridiplantae; phylum Streptophyta; class Magnoliopsida; order Fagales; family Fagaceae; genus Quercus; species Quercus lobata. Next base: position 54,637,696 of record NC_044905.1, on the reverse strand, counting down.
AAATGGAAAGGGATGTTCAAATAAAATTAAAGGATAGATTCAAAAGGAAGTTAAAGCTAAAGGACAATGTAAAGCAACAACTAAATGGAATCATGACAATGTCAAGATGAAGATATGGTCTTTTTGTTTTAATTATCTTGGGAAAGAAATATTGGTGTATACTATTAGTAAGTAGAGTATGTTGTCTATTCTTGAAGCTTTTCTAAATGCGTGCAAGTTATAATAAACTTTTTGCTTTGAAGTTCAATAAATTGTTCACTCAATTATATAAGATTAAAAAAAAAAAATTATTTTGAAGTTGAAGCAAATTCCAAATTTAATATCAGTGATGCATATAGTTATTGACTTGTTTGTAAAACTTATATTTAATTTATACATGCTATTGGGAAATAGGTGAAAGACGAGGCTCTCTCAATTGGAAACAACGGAATGATATAATCTTGGGTACAGCCAGGGGACTTGCCTATCTACATGAGGAATTCCATGTATGTATAATTCATAGAGATATAAAAACCGGCAACATTCTCTTAGATGATGATCTCCAACCCAAGATTGCAGATTTTGGGTTAGCAAGGCTTCTACCTGAGGATCAAACTCATCTCAGCACCAAATTTGCTGGAACATTGTAAGTTAAACTAGTAAAAAAAAAAAAAAAAAACTTGTAAAAATCATCCTTTGTCCATCAACCAAGCTTTACCATATAAATCTTGACCAGACTATACTCGATTTCACCTATGTTGAATTTTTTAAAAATAGTTTAAGATTATGTTAAGATTCTTATCCTAATAACATAATTACAACAACCAAGGCTTAGTCCTAAAATGTTTGGATTAATAGACTAATTAGGGTTGACCATATATATTATTTTTGAGTTTGGCTTACCTCTAGTACTTTTTTAACTGGACAAATCATTTTGTTTTAAATATACAATGACAAGTGATAGTGGGTTTGAATCCACACTTTTTATATAGTTAGTAGGGTGATGTGATAGTTTCTCATTAAAATAAAAGAAAATTTATTTTTGAAAATCACTGGAGGTAAGCTAACCCATTAATTTCTATCATTTTAATCTATCTAAAGTCGTACAATTTGTTTTCTTCTATATATATATATATATATATGAAAATATTATCTATTGATTCACATGTTGTACTTGTAGGATAGGTATAGAGAGAAAAAAATCCAAAGATTTTACATAGTAGTACTTGTGATAAAAAAAATAAATTAGACAATTTCTGCTCATATTTATATGCACCCTTATTCACCATTCAAATTTAATAAAAGGAATAGTAATTGGGCATTATTTATTTATTTGAATGGTTTCGCTTTGCAAATAATCTCACTATAATGAACACAAAAATGGCTTAAGTCTCATCAAATTTGATGGGATGACATCCCATCACAGTTTATATATATATATAAAAGGTTGTTAAAACACAATGTGCTTATTGCAAGATATGTGCCAAGCAAATAGGATCTATATGCCAAGAGGATTATCACTTATTAGTAATTTTTTGTTCTATATTTTTTAGCTGAATAGTTTTTTTTCGTTCTTACTATTATTCATGGATAGCTAATTTAATCTACCCCTTAGAGGATATATGGCACCTGAGTATGCAATCCATGGTCAGTTATCAGAGAAGGTAGATACTTACAGTTTTGGGGTCGTTGTACTTGAAATTATATGTGGCCGAAAAACCAGCGAGGTCCAGCATGCTTTTGATGGCGACTACCTCCTTGAACGGGTAATTTCCCAAATCAATATGGTTTACTATTCTCAAACTTAATAACAAATGCAGGAAACATATATCTACTACTTCTCCAAAAAACAAGTAGTTTTAGTTACTAGGTTCTTCATTTTCTTCATTTGATCTAGATACAACTTGCAAGTGTGTGATAGGTAAATGCTTGTTAGGCTATCTAGAAATACTTAGTTGGCTTCTGTTGCTTATCTTAAAATTCTTAGAGGTATGAAAAAAGAAAGAAAGAAAGAAAGAAGATGAAGCTAATTTCACATATCATTTATGTTTCAATTATTAAACAGAACCAAAGTTAATTTTACATGTCATTTATGTATTAAATATAGTGCTTATATTAACCCCCAATCACTTAATGGATAAGAGACATTATCTAGTTCTTAAAAACACTACTTACACTACCACACACCCTTGGTGCGATGGTCACTCTACAAGTATAAATGTTTGTGGGGTATGGGGGACAAGGGCCGAGGTTCAAGTCTCTAGGAGTATACTTAGATTAGGTTAGAATATAATTTCTATCTTTAAAAAAAAAAAAAAAAAAAAAACTACTTACATTTTTCTAGCTCATTATGGTCATTCTACAAGTATAAGTGCTTGTGGGGTATGGGGGACAAGGGCCGAGGTTCAAGTTTCCAAGAGTATATTTAGATTAGGCTAGAGTAGAATTTCTATCTTATAAAAAAAAAAAAAAAAAAAAAAAACACTGCTTACATTTTTCTAGTTCATTATGGGTTTCCTCCTTATTTATGGTGCAATTATAGGCATGGAAATTGTACGAAAATAACAAGCATTCAGAGTTGGCGGACGAAACCTTAAACCCAGAAGAATATACAGTAGAAGAAGTGAAAAAAATGGTAGAGATCGCTCTGATGTGCACGCAGTCATCAGCTTCTGTAAGGCCTTCAATGTCTGAAGTAGTTGTTTTGCTCAAAAGCAAGGGATCAATGGAGAATAGGCCACCTACTAAGCCAAGCTACGTTGATACTGATAGAAAAGTCCGTGGAGACACATCCACTTCAACCGGATCCTCCACATCTAATGCCACTGCCTCTATCTCTCAACTCTCTGCTCGCTAACCTATGGATATCTGAAATTCTTGAGTGACTTCTATGTATAAAGTTTGATAGTTTCCTTTAATTTTGTTGTATCTTGTGTGTGTCAAACATGGAACTTCAGGTTATGAAATTCAATTCATGTTTACCTCACCCCAAATTATACATATAAATCTAACAGTCAGAGAAAATTGGTATCTATTAGTCAAAATAAAAATAAAAAGAAAGGGATTTGGCTTACTTCTAGTACTTTTTTAACTGAAAGTCTCATTTTGTTTTAAATTCACAATGGTAAGGGGTAGTGGGTTTTAATCTCCATATTTTATTTAGTTAGTGGATGATGTGATAATTTCTCATTAAAACAAAAGGTAATTCTAGTTCAAAAAGTACTGGAGGTAAGCCAAACCCAAAAGAAAGCACTATTTTATATCCCCTTAACACTATTGATTGAGCCTCTTTCTTCTTCTTTTTAAAAATCAATCTTGAGTCAAGACTCTGTACAAGTTATTAATCATGAAAAATTGGATTAACTTGCCTCCAACTACCATATAAAAGGGAAAGTTTATAGACACAATTTTGCACCTGGCTAATGGGGTAGATTGTTTATAGTTTGTAAAAAAGTAAGTGATGAGTTTAGATAAAAATTAGTAAAAATTTGCCAACTCAACTATTGTGAAAAATGTTATAATTTTTTTTTTAAACATCTCTCCATATGGAAAGAGGGAGGACAAATCTAGCGTAATTGATGTTGATATGAGACATAATGAGCTTCTGTGAACACTCCTTTCTAGGTGGGGTTGCTTGGTGGTCATCCAATCTAGACGCTTCTATAGCTAGGCCCATGTTTAGGATCCGTTTGAAAACCGCTTATTTTGTTGAAAACTGAAAATTGAAAACATTGTAGCAAAATATTTTTTTATATGTGTAAATGCCGTGGGACCAATTTTTAATTTTTTTTTTTTGAATAAAGTACTTGTGGGTCCCGTAAACAGTGCATGGGACCCACTGAACATTGTATAGTGTCTCCTGAAACGCGTGCATCCAAAAAAAAAAAAAAAAGGAAACGCCAAAACTCCAAAATGCAGATGTTATCCAAACGGGTATTTAGTCTCTAGTGATCATCAATCGGGGTGACTCTTATTGATCGAATTACTTTTCACTAAGTTCCATTGGTAGGCGACTCATGTGGTAGTGATATAATCCAATCACACGTTGGCAATTGTGTCAAAGTCAGGGCCGACCCTACACTTAGGCGAATTAGGCAATTGCCTAAGGCCCCCAAGTGGAAGGGAGGCCTCAAAATTTTAGAAAAAAAGGGGTAGTAGGGCCAAAAAAAAAAAAAAAAATATTTAGTTTCAGATGAATTAGAAATATCCGGTCCATCCTTTTAACCAAAAAACAAAAATTTTGGTAAATTTGGTTAAACATTGGTTCTAAACAAAATCATTGCCCAAAAATAACATTATTATCCTCTAGACAAACCAAAAATCAACAAGAATCCAGTCTAAGAGATTAACCACAAAATAATCACAAATCAAAACAAATAAAACGACTCAAATCCCTAAAATTTTTAGTTTTACCATTCCTCTACTTCTTTGACTCTTTCTCTTTGCTCTCTACCTCTCTCATCTCAAGGCTCAAGCAAGCTTTCTTCGCCTCTCTCATTCCTTCTCCGAGTCTTTGCTCTTCGCCTCTCTTAACTGCTCTACCGCCTCTGCGCCTCTACTTTAGGTTTTGAGATTGAGAGTTTTTTGCATTAAGGTATAATTTATTTCATTATTTGGGTTTGGGCGCTTGGCTTTTAGGTTTCAGCCTTTCTATTCACTGTATTTGTTAAGATAAAAAGCTTGGGCCTGCCTCCTGCCTGTTTCACGTTTGTTCAGTTTGGGCCTTCAGTTTCAAATTTTTTTTTTTAAAGCCTGCATTTTTCTTTTTTGGGTTATAGATATTAGATACTATTTTTTTTGTGATTTTTTGTGGGTGGATCTTATTAATAAGCCTTGTGTTATGGCTTTGCTTAAATTTTTATTATGCTTGTGCTTAATTTTTTTTTTTTTTTTAAATTTTAATCTTGTGTTTTTATATATATATATATATATATATTTTAGTTAGTGGTAATATATTGAATAAGTCTTTATTCTTTAGGGATAATTACACTTTGCCCACCTGTGGTTTGCCTCTAATTCTATGTACTGACCTGTGGTTTCAATTTTGACACTTTACCCACCTGTGATTCTCACCGTGAGTGTGCCGTAACCCACCTCTGTTAAAATTAAGGGTAAATAGGTATTTTTGTACAAGTTTTATGTCTCTCTCCTCCCAAAACAAAAAATAGCACAAAAATGCAAGAGAAAGAAGATCAAAAAGTGGTATTTGTCTCTCTTTCCCTTCACACAAATCTTGAACATGATGAACATACCCAAAAAAAAAAAAAAAAAAAAAACCAGATCAACCTATCACTGACTTAATGAAACATCTACAAAAAATCATTAAGCTTTAAGATTAGCATGTCACAACTCTTTAAAATCAACACATCAGATTTTTATTTTATTTTAGTGTTAAAAAATTTTAAAAACTCATATCTGAACACCAATCTCACCATCGCATCAATGCACTGCACTTGTCTCCGGCGAGATCTCAACACCGGAATAATCATAGCTCCGTGCAAATTATATTTCTCCAATTGTCTTACTCTTTATGTACCCTTTTTTTTTTCTAGGTTAATTTCTGTATCCAATTGATTTCATTATTGTATTATTTTATTTGCTGGATTAGTGGATTTGGTGATGCGTTTTATAGTGAAGCTAATTATTCTAACTTGCTTTTCCAAACAGATTTTGAACAATTTAATAATCATCAAACTCAGTCATTCCCAAAATCTAAGAAACACCCCAAATCTCACAGGGATTCCAAATCTGCAGAAAATATATTTGAAGGTTGTACAAATTTGATTGAGGTTCACTCATACGTTGATGTCCTCAAAAGGCTTATTTTTATGGATCTGAAAGATTGCATTCGTCTTAGAAGTCTTCCCAGCAGGATTGAAGCAGAATCGCTTGAGATTCTTATTCTTTCTGGTTGGTCCAATGTCAAGGTGATTCTAGACTTTGCAGATTTTTTTTTTTTTTTTTTTTTTTGAGGTAATAGATAGAAATATTTTTGAATGAAGAAAGCAGTATATAAAATAAGTATATAAGCCCTGTTTAGGCACATCCGAAACAGGGGAAGTTTTAACCCCTAATTACAAATATCACAACAAGCCTAAGAAATGATCTTCAACATGAGACATCTGATTAGCTCTCTCCACTGTTCCTTTGTGCGTTGTTGAGGTTTTGGTATTCCTGCATGAACCCAACAGCCCTTGCCAAGATGGCTTTGGGATGGGGTTGAACTTTCTCAAAATATACTCTATTCCGTGCATTCCAAATTCCCCAAGACACCACTGCCCATATTTCTAGTTCCTCCATAGAGAGTCTCTATACCAACGTTTTGAACAGTAGGAAGAAGTCATTGGCTTTGTTTGGGCATTTCTGGATTTTCCCCGGACATAAAGTGAGCTTTATTTAAATGGGACTGCAATTAAGGAGCTACCTTCGTCAATTGAGCATTTGACTGGTCTTACAGTAGTGGATCTGAGCCATTGCAAAAATCTTTTGTATCTTCCACGCACCATCATTAGATTGGAATCTCTTAGAGAACTCTATGTTTTTGGAGTTTCAAAATTAGCAAAATCTGAAGATCATGAGACTGCCTCCACCCATGAACCTGAAATTGAGCTAATTTCTTCAAAAACACCAGTGTCCTCACATGCACATGAAACGAAAGATGTGGAGATTTCTTCCGAAGCAGAAACTGAGAGTGTGTTTTTTCAAATTAAAGGAGAAAGTCAGATGTCTAAATTGACAATGCATGTTAAGGAGCCAATTGAGCATATGAGAAGGAAAATATGATATTTATAGTGGTTGATTTAGGTTTGATTTTTCTGGGCATATGTTCTCATAGAAGTTATTAAGTAATAAAAAATCTTAACTTTTTGATCTGTTTTGTGTTTTGATTTTGAAAGAAAACGTGTTAGAGTAACGGTAGACAGGGAGGTGGGTTACGGAGCAGTAACGGATTGAACCTCGGGTGGGTAAAGTATCAAAATTAAAACCACAGGTAGACAAGTCAAATTAGAGGCAAACCACAGGTTGGTAAAGTGTAATTATCCCTATTCTTTATTTATGCAGGTTGAGATTGCTAAAATCTTGTTATTGTTTGGTGAAACTACAACAATACTTTTTATATAAATCAGGTTCTATTTCTCATTTGCTCTACACTTGAAAATTATTTTTTATTTTAGTCTTTATAAATATATTATTTGATTAGAAATGTCTACTAGAAAATATGCATCTAGATATGAAAAACTTAAAAAAAGAAAAAAAGAAGAAAAATTAATTGAGTCTCAAAAAGGATCAATGGATAAATTTGTTATTTGTAATAAACAAAATATAACACAAAATTTAGAAGAAAATATCACAAATGAATAAGAAATTCACCAAAAAGAGTTAGAAGATAATGAAATGATACAATTGCAAGATAACAATGATGTTCAATTTTGCAATACAACAAATCTTGATAATGAACTTCAAAATAATTTAAAAGAAAATGAAAATAATGATGAAAATGTCACAAATGAACAAGTTCACCATAATGATGTTCAACTAGAAAAAAATGAAAATAATAATGACATGTTGAATTATATTCCTTCAAATATTTATGATCCAGGTAATTGGAAAAATATTGACACAATTAAGAGATTTATTAGCAGAAAGAGGTCCAATTAGAGACAATGATATAATTTTTCCTAGAGGTGATGACACTAGACATTTTTCTACTATTCATTACACTCGAATATTATCAAATGGGGAGAAGGATGATAGAAAATGGCTAGTGTAATCAAAAGATAGGGACCAAGTATTTTGTTTTTGTTGCAAGTTGTTTGAGTCTAAATGTACTGACCAACTATGTAATGAAGGAACTCGAGATTGGAAAAATATTAGTTCTAAAATTAGAAAGCATGAAACAACTAGAGAGCATATTACTAACATGAACACTTGGCTAGATTTGGAAATGAGATTGTCAAAAAATAAAACAATAGATTGAAAAAGAGATGTTAGAAGAACTTGAATACAAAAATTTAATTAGTTAATTTGCATCTCAAAAGGCAAGAAAAATAGATTTTAAATGAAATATATTATAATATAAAAATATTAAATAAAAATTGTTAGGTTCTAAAGTTTAGGACTTTATGTATTTAGAACTCTAATTTGTATTGTTGGCAAACCATGATCAAAACAATGTGTTTAGAAGTGTTTAAAGCTAGCTCAAAGTTGTATGTCAATGAAAAGTTGGAATCGAGTGTAAAGCAGAAAGCACTGTGGCTTTCGGCCTGGCTCGATCGATCGAAGCTTAGGCTTGACCGATCGAAGCTCGGGCAGATTGCTTTTCTGCAGAATTTTCCAACTCAGCCCTAGTTGTTTTAAAACGTTTTTAGGGTTTCTTATTTGTCCTAAGTATAAAAAGCAAACCCTAGCCACGTTTTAGTGTTGCTCATATTGCGGTTTGTGTAAATCTCTTGTGAGATCTAGAGGAGCTTTCCTTTACACAAACTTAGGGTTTTCAAGGAGGAGATATTCTCTACATCTTGATGATCAAAACAGTTGTTGCCATTAAAGCTTAAAGAATATACAAGCGGGGGTGCTTGTAGCTGGTGGGAATCCAAGAAAGAAGGAGTCCGTGGATTCGGAGCTTGCACGTGGTTGTGTCAGTAAGTTCTACTGGTTGGTAGCATTAGGAAGTCGAGCGGGCGTGCTTGTAAGTCCTTTTGTATGAACTTTGATTCTTTCTGATAATGGATTCAAGTTTATCTTGAGGATAGCTAGGTCAAATCCTCCCCAGGTTTTTACCAGTTTGGTTTCCTGGGTGATCATATCGTGTATTATTTATTTTCCGCTGCTTTGCATGATTTGATCTTTATTATTGTGATAACCTAGACTTGTTTAATTGGATTAAGTAACAACTTGGCTAATTACCTAGGTTTAATCAATTGTTTAAGGGGTCTAAAAACTATTATAATATAAAAATATTAAATAAAAATCAATTTAATTAATACATAAGTATAGAAAAAGGCTTCATTTTTAGTTTTCGTCTAAGGCTCCAAAATGTCTAGGGTCGGTCCTGGTCAAAGTATGGCCAAGTATGTGCTCATAGAAGAGTTAAATGTGGCTAGGCTGCTATTAATCGCGTGGAGTGAGTCAAGCCAGATTGTGTGGTCAAGCAATGGCCCAACAAGGACTAGACATGACTTTCCTTTTGATCAATCAAATGCAATGTATTAAGCCAAGTTGTCTTGTTGGTTTGATGGACCTCGACCTAATTAGGCTGGTCCGACCTAGGCTTCTAGCGTTTGCCCCTTCTAACACAGGCCTTTTCTAGAAATTTTTGGAGCAACTACTTTCTTTATTTGCTACCAAGATTGTGGAATTTCTACGGTCATCTTTAATTATTATTATTATTATTTTTAAAATTTTCCTTTAACAGTTTAAATTTATCTTTAAAGGAAAATTCTAGAACCAAACCTGGGCTGCCTTGAGTCCAAGTCTAACATTTCCCGGTAGTTATTTTTTCCTTTTGCAATCTGGAGCCTTTGGCTCCATAGAACAAAGTGGTGTTTAAAAATGCTGCTGTAAACCATAACTTGATCAAAGAAGTGAAGTACCAAGCAACGGAGTTCCAATACTATGCTGCTCAAATTCGAGAGGTAAAGAGTAAGCAAACAATTAAAGTAAAATGGTACAAGCCGGAAGATGGATGGCACAAGCTCAACACTGATGATTCCACACTGGGGAATCCTGACTTAGCTAGTAGTTGAGGTGATTAGAGATCATATAGGGTGGTGGATTAGGGGCTTTACCCGATGCATAAGGGTGACAACCAGTGTGGATGAAGAACTTTGGGCTATTGGATCTATTGGTAAATAAATGAAGTGGTAAAAGGAATAGAGTTTGAGGTATGGGGTGTATTATAAAATGATATGATATAATAGATAAAAGTAACTTTTTAGATAGTAAAGTAGTAGATTTTATAAAAACCCAGATGCTAATGCTCTAAGGGATAGGTTATCAATGTGTTTAAATCTAATTTTATGGCTGTAGAAATTGAAATTGATGCTATTGTTGTTTTTGACTGAGTGTTTGAGCCTTTTAGCGGCAATCTAGATCATGCTACTCTTATGACGGATTGCAAGAATCTACTGAGACATTTTTTGCAAGACAAGGTGACCCACTGTTTTCATGTGGCAAATTAGCGTGTAGATGCGATGGTAAGGAAAGAACCAGATCTTATTCAAGACTTTGTTGTTTTTGCCCCCTATGTGAGGCTTTGTCCTCATAACTCTGTTTATGCTTCCTAGTTAATGAAAGACCCTTTGTTTACCCAAAAAAGAAGAAGATAATATTGCTAGTTGCAAGCGAAGCACTAAACAAGTGATAATATGGATTAAAAAAATATTTTGGGCATTAGAGACTTTTGGTAAAAAATTAGTTAAATTTTGTTCCGTTACTTCCAAATCTTCATAATTTTGGGAAGAACGAAAAATTAGAGTTTTGAGGGAAGAAAAAAGGAATATGTGTTCTCTCAAAACCATTTCATTCTCCTTTTACTAAAACTCTCAAACGAATAAATGATATTTTTATTCTCTTTGATTAAACTCCAAAACAAAAAAATAAAAATAAAATTCTAAATTGATTCTTTTTATTCAATTCCTTATCATCTACTTGCTTACACGTACACTGGAATGTAACTAGCATCTTGGAGCCACCTACAAAGAATTTCTTCATATAATTATCTAGTGTGTATGGGATGAGGAACTACATACATATTGAGGGCCAATTAGGTACTTCGAAGTTTCTAGATACTTTTGGTTAACAAAATAAAAATAAAAATTGCCCCTTTATTTACAATTTTATTTTATATATATATATATATTATCAAATTATTAGTTTTTGTTGTGGTTAAAGTTAAGCATAGGTTTGAAGAATGTAGATAAGTGGGATGATGGAAGTGGGTAATAATTTAGAAAAATAAATAAAAGAGAAAAGAATGATGATGGGTGGAGGTGAGAATATTTGACTATATTTATTTATTAATTTTTTAGAGCATTGGTAGTAGATTCCCCATAAATAGGGAAGCAAATCTAAAGAAGACCTAAAAAATAGCCCACATCACAATATCACATTACCTATTACACATTGTTCATTCCTCGTATCAATATTTTATTGTTTTAATATTTTGATAACTTTAATGAAGAAAAGTTAGAGAAATAGTAAAAAATAGGAAATCTGATATGTGTGAAAAAGAAAAAGATAAATTAGCCAACTAAAATAAAAGAAATTTTTTGAAATGCTGATATCGATGCCCTGTACTACTTTTTCCCTTGTGCGAGTGAGGACTGCAAGCTCAGACAAGGAAGGGTGAGTGGGTGTCTCTTAACTACACATATCTTCTCCTACGCCGGCCGTATCAATTGTGTGGAAATTTAATAAGACGTTAGAATCTTTGAGTCTGAGATGAGAAAGTATATAGTGTTTCTGAAAGTCCAACTTAGCACACATGTGGAGTTTCTAAGACCAATGAAAATTTGACAAATGGATTAAAAATTACAACTCACCAGCTCAGGTTACATAAAACAAAAAGACACAAATACCCTTGAATTTTCCCCCCATCCTGCCACTCTGCCTTTTCCCCTTCTCCAAAATAAAAAATTTAATCTTTCTCTCTCATACTCTCTCTATTTCTCTTGTAGCAATGTACCACATCAGTCACCACTCACTAGCACCTCCATCTTCCCTCTCTCAACTCCAAACCTTGACAGCCGTTGCCTAGTATCACCGGTCATCATCAGTTCCGACGAGACCGACATTTGTCTCATCGAAAAACGCCCTTTCTCTCTGTTTCTCTCACATTATCGTAACCAATTCAATGGTTTATAACTTCATATGAATGCAAAAAACTAAACGAAATTTTGTATGTTTTTCTTAGTGATGGTGGCCAGCACTTTAGCTTCCACCCATTTGGTAAAGTAATCTATACCAACCACTAGGAACTTCAGCTGTTTTGCCACCATCGAGAATGGGCCCATGATGTCTAACCCCCATTGAGTAAAGGGCCACAGAGTTGCCATCGGAGTGAGCTCTTTTATTGGCTGTCTGATGATGTTGCCGAACCTTTGACACTTGTCACAAGCTTTGACATAGGCTTAGGTATCCTTTTGCATGGTAAGCCAATAGTATCCTGCCCGAATCAGCTTGTGTAGTAGTGATCGTGACCCTAAATGGTTCCCACAGACCCCTTCGTGAACTTCCCTTATGACATAATCTGCTTCCTCGGGGCTCAGGCACCTAAGGTACGGTCAAGAGAAGCCTCTTTTGTACAAGACATCCTTTATTAGGATGAATCATGCCACCTGAACCTTCAGGTTTCTTACGGCCTCGTTACCATCAGGTAGTGTGCCATCTTTCTTGTACGAAACTATTGGTATGGTTCAGTTGCTTTTTGAGCCTATTTCCTGCACACTAACGCCATCTGTCAAAGGCAAAAGCTGAACAAAAGAAAGTACCTTGTTGGGGATGAGCATGTGTTTTGCTGATGCAACTTTGGCAAGATTGTTGGCTTGCTCGTTTTCTTCCCTTGGGATTTGAATAAACTTGGCCTGAAGGTCGCCCACCTATTTCCTTATTTGCTCCAGGTATTTCTTCATCCTTTCACCTTTGCATTCTAAGTCACTATTCACCTGACTTATGACCACCTGAGAGTCGCAATAAACAACCATACTTATGGCCCCTACAACTTTGACGAGATCCAGTCCTGCCACTAAAGCCTTGTACTCTCCTTCATTGTTGGATGTAGGGAAGTCGAGATGAACCATGCACTCAATCTCATCCCCTTCTAGAGAGTGGAGTACTATACCTGCTCCGCCAGCCTACGTGTTGGACGATCCATCTATGTGGATACTCCATTAAGGATGCTCTTCTGCCCCCTGGCCTTCCATATTGAAGAATTCCACAATGAAGTTAGTGACCACCTATCCCTTCATAGTAGTGCACGGCGGTATTGCATGTTGAATTCGCTTAACTCAACTGCCCATAACGCCATTCGTCTAGCGGCTTCAGGATTACTCATTGCTCTCCGTAGAGGCTTGTCTGTCAGAACGACCAGAATGTGGGCTTGAAAATATGGTTTGAGCTTACGGGCTGCGGTTACTAAGGCAAAGGCTACCTTCTCCATCGAGGGGTACTTCTCTTATGTGCCTCGGTGTGCTTGGCTAGTATAGTATATAGGCTTCTGCACCCTGTCTTCTTCTCTAACCAAGGTTGCACTGACAGCAGCTAGGGAGACGGCCAGATAGAGAAATAGCTCCTCCCCTGGTTTGGAAGGACTTAGCAGCGGTAGGGAAGAGACGTATGCTTTTAGGTCCTCGAATGCTTGTTGACACTTGGCCATCCACTTGAAGGACTTCTTCAAAGTACGAAAGAAAGGTAGGCATTTATTTGTTACCCTTGACATAAACTTGTTCAGCGCCGCTACCTTGCCTTTGAGGCTTTGCACTTCTTTTGTGCTCCTAGGTGGTGCTATCTCCATTATGGCCCAAATCTTTTCTGGGTTGACTTTAATGCCCTTCTGAGACATCATGAACCCGAGCAATTTCCCAACTGTTACCCCAAATGTGCATTTGCTTAGATTAAGCTTCATGTTATAAAAGCAGAGGGTATCAAAGGTCTCCTTGAGGTCGTCCAAATGGTCGTCTTCCCATTGACTTTTCACTAGCATGTCGTCCACGTAGACTTGGACATTCCTCCTAATTTGATGTGCAAAAATTTTGTTCATGAGCCTCTGATACGTTGTGCTCGCATTCTTGAGATCGAATGACATCACTTTGTAGCAGAACAGGCCTTGGCTGGTGACGAATGAAGTTTTCTCTTAATCAGACTTTTCTAGCTTGATTTGGTTGTAACTAGAAAAAGCATCGATGAAGCTTAGCAACTGGTGTCTTGCTGTTGAGTCTACCGGGATGTCGATCCGTAAGAGTGGGTAGCTATCTTTGGGGCACGCCTTATTTAAGTCTGTGAAGTCTACGCACATTCTTCATTTTCTATTGGCTTTCTCGACCATCACTACATTGGCCAGCCAGTCGGGATAGTATACTTTTCTTATGAATTCTGCCTCTTGCAACTTGCAAACTTCTTCCACGATAGCCTTGTCTCTTTTCTGGACAAACACTCTATTCTTCTGCCGAATAGGGGGGAATGAGGGTGATACGTTCAACCTATGAACCATGATTGAAGGGTCAATCTCGGGCATGTCTTCGTGGCTTCAGGCAAAGACATCCTGGTTCTTTCTTAGGAATGTTGTGAGTGCTTGGGAGATTGGCAGACTGGCGAGGGTGCTGAACTTGGTTGTTCGCTCAGGTTTGGAATTATCGAGAATCTCCTCCAACCCCTTAACGGGCTCTGTAACTGTCTGTTGTTCTTCTATGCTTATGGTCTACAAGTGGTCGTCTATTTCCAACATTGTTATGTAGCACTCACGTGCTGCCATTTGGTTTCTACGTACCTCTCCTACTCCGTACTCAATGGACAACTTAATCATTAGGTGATAGGTTGAAGTCATGAACTTCCACGAATTGAGAGTAGGTCGGCCCAGTATGACATTGTAAGCGGGCGAGCACTCGATGACAAGGAAAGTAACATTCTTAATGATCTATTGAAGGTAATCTCTGACTGTCACAGGCAATGTAATTGCCCTAATAGGGTACACTTTCGTTCCTCCGAACTCGACGAGTGGTGCATTGGTCAATACGAGCCATTCTTTTTCGATTCTTTTCTACTTGAACGTTGGGTAATAGAGAATATCAACGGAGCTTCCATTATCGACTAGGACCCGGTGGGTGTTGTAGTCTCCTACCCGTATGCTAACAACAAGAGCATCGTCGTGGGGCTGGTGGAGAAGTCGAGCATCTTCCTCCGAGAACCCAACTATGGGGTTGTCCACCCGTGCCATCTTTGGAACAAAACTCGTTAGCTGGACAATTTGAACCATCCTAAGGTAGGTTTTACGTGCCTTCCTAGATAAGTCAAACGCTGTGGTGCCTCCTACAATCATCCTTATGTCTCCTAAAGGTGACTTAGGGAGCTCGTCATCCCTTCTACCAGCTTGTTTCTACGGTAGGTCTGTCCTTTCTTTGCTGACAAATCGTTGTAGTTTTTCCTATTTGATAAGGGCTTCAATCTGTTGCTTCAAGTCATAGCATTTAGATGTGTTGTGACCGTGATCCCAATGAAAACAGAAATACTTGTCTCTGGACCTCTTATTGGGATCTCCTTTTAACTTGCCAAGCCACATCAAGGTCGTATTGTCCTTGATCTGCATCAGGAACTGATCGATCGGGGCAGTTAGCAGGGTGAAATTCGTAAACCTTCTAGTGGGTGGTTTGGAGCGCTTGTTCTCCCATCGGTCTCCTGTTCTAGTCATCTTCCGTCCCCTGTCTTGCCGTGCATCTTTTTGCCTTTCCCTTTTCTTGGGTTTTTCCTCTCGGGCTAGTAGCACATCTTCTGTGTTCATGTACTTAGTGGCTCGATAAAGCACATTTGACATAGTCTTTGGGTTGTTCTTGTATCCCCTTTTACAGACCATTGGTGAATGTAGTAACAAGTATCTTGTCATTAGCTTCATCTATCGAAATGACTTTTTTGTTGAAACGTGCTATGTAGGACCTCAGCATCTTGTCTTCTCGTTGCTTGATGCTCATTAGGCAAGCAGTGGATTTCTTATACTTGTGCCCCCCAATGACGTGCGATGCAAACTGCGCACTTAGCTTTTTGAAGGTACCGATGGAGTTGGGTGTCAATCTGTTGAACTATATCCTAGTAGGACCTTTTAATATAGTTGGGAAAGCTCGGCATATGATCTCATCTGGAACACCTTGTAAGTGCATGAGGGTTTTGAATGACTCTAAGTGATACAAGGGATCCTTTGACCTGTCATAGGCTATTATCTACGGCATACGAAACTTTGCTAGAAGGGGGAACGAAGTGACGGGTGCTATAAATGGCGAGTCAGTCCGGTGGACCAGCTTGTCAAGGTTGTTTGACACCCACCCCTTGAGGGCGTTCATCATGAAGTCCATCCTCTCCTTCATTATCTGCATCTCTACAACTATATGCAGTGGTACCGTATTTGCGACGGATAGACGACTGGTGTCTTGTCGCTTTTGTCTAGTTGCTGTATTACTACCTTCTGGTCCTTCTCGGTCCCTCCTTTCAATGCTGGTGCCCTCTTACTCCTCTCCATGATTGTTGGGCCCAGATCCCTTCGGCACAGCTGTTCCTCTAGGTCGTGATTTTGCTTAGTAAGGCGTTCCACAGCCGTGGCTAGAGTCTATACCTGTCTCTCGAGGGCAGTAATGCGTGGTTCATCTCCGTGATTGTTGTTGGTTGCCATTGAGCGAGTGAGTACCATACAACTCTTTGTTTGGGAAGTGGTAATATGGCTGCTATTGTTTTCCTTTCTCACAGATGGCGTCAAATAATGATGCCAAAAATCGTTAGTGAGTTGCGTAGTCCGTACGTGTTCTAGACAAAACCTGCGAAACAGAAACAAAGAATACCTTGCAAAGAGTATCAGTGTGGTACCAGCCAAATACCCTTCGAAGGTTAAGTGAGAGAGAATTTCTACAACTCTAGAGTGCTAGAGCTGGGAGAATTATGCGTACCTTGGTTTGTGAGGGATTTGAGGTTTTTATAGTGGTATAGAGCTAACTTCCGTTTCTTGATGGAGAAGGTATTTCCTTGTAGAAAAGATCCTTTTCAGTGCTCATATATCGTGAGATTTTTTTCCTTGTAGGGATTCCTCTGATTACGGTTGAGCGTGAGATGCAAGACATTTCCATAATAGGTTTCTTGGAGAACACTTAGGCCACGTAAGTGCCACGTGGCTTTGCTACCCATCTCCCTTGTGCCCGTACGTTTCATTGGAATCCGCCCACTACAAAGAATCCGTTCGTCTTACTTGAGTCCGTCTACTTCAAAGAGCCCGTTTGTCCTTTCTGTCCGAGACACGATTCTCTTTACCAGTTCTTTGACTGTTAGGCTATCTAGACCGTCACTTTTGGCAACAATGTCGCTTATGACTAACTTTGTTGATTGGATCCGTCTGCCTTGGGATTTATCTCTATCAATTTTCATAGGAAATGTTACTATTTTTGATACTGTTTTGACAGGTTTGTTCTTTTTGGTGACAATTTTGCTCTTACAGGAAGTTTTTATATATATATATATATATATATTTTTTTTTTTTTAAAGGAAGAAGAAGATTCTGCTCTTGCTGAAATAATGTTCTAGCTAGCCAAAGTAAATAAATAAAAGGAAATTATTAATCTTTGGAACTGACAATTGTTCATGTTTAATGTACATTGCAGCTAGATTATGCGGCAAGGAACAAAGATGCATCACGTGTCTGGCAGTGCTATGATAACATTGTTGTGGCCCTCAATGACATTTTATCTAGGATATAGTCAGAAGGTGCTTTTCCTTTCTCCTTCTTTCCTTTTTAAGATTCTTGTCCTTTGAAATATGAAATAATGGGCCCTTAAACTGGTTTGTCTAAAATAAGCTCATTTTGGCTAGACTTGTAGGATTCAGAGAGATATGTCTGATTGGTCTTGTCAAAAACATGCTATAATAGGGGTGTTAACCTTTTTGTAAATAGAGATGCTATATTTATGATATTTTTATAATATTTTTACAACAAATTATAGATGATTAATTTTTTTTTTTTTCAAATTTAAACCTAACATTATGTTACTTTTTTGCCTCAACCATAATAACTAGTAACAATATGTCATTTAGGATTTGATGTAAAAATATTGTGAAAATGTTGTGAACATATCATTTCCCTTTTGTAAAAGCTAAGCCTTGAAAAGAATATTATGAAATTTGGCCTGCTGAATTATTGGTTGGTATCTCATATCTGTTTTGCCGACTGCCTGTTTTGTAAGCTGTAAGAATTGATTTTGTCAATTTTATGTGACCATAAACTAGCTGAACAAGGATCCCTCGCCTAAAGATTAGGATTTTGGGCCTAGCTGAAAAATGACATACACAATAATAACAAGGACATGATTTGGTCCAGTTTTAATCACTAGGTATGATCTTTATATAAATGTTTTGTTCTGTTACTAAGGCAAAATTTGCCAAACAGTGCAAATTCTGAAAAATTTTAGCCTGACAGCACGCGCTCAAACTTATTTAGTTAGATAGACTCTTTTTGAAAGTCGATTATATCAAACTCGACTTCCAGCCAATACCACTGGACCCTCCCGCAAATACTTAAGCTGACGTGGAATAAAAAAATGAAAAAAAAAAAAAAAAGGCATATGGTCGCTAACCTTAAAAAAAAAGGCACATGGCCTCGTGAAAGTCATCTCTCCCAATCATCTCTTCGTACTCATCTCTACCATGATCAACATCATCTTCGTCTTCGTCTTCCCTCCCTAGATTTTGAATACATTCTTGTTGATAACTAGATCCACAAACCTCTATTGGAGTTGCTGTCTCTTGGCATGGTGGTGTATAGCCCCCAACTGTGGTGCACAGGGTAAGAGCAGGATAATTATCCGTCTGTAATGATTGAAATTCTTCCCTGCCACCACCCTCCAAAGTTGTTTGTTGCACATCTTTACTGCCAACTTCTATACGAGGCTCCACGATTATATACAACTCGGCAGCATTTAATTGGGGTGTAGAGTTTATCCGGTCAAACATAATCTTAACATGCTTGTCTCCTTTTATTTCAATAGGCGTGAAGACAATACGGTCATTGAACACTGCATGAGGAGCACGATATATAATTTTTATGTCATGCAACCGACGGTCCAAATCCAGCTCTTTCATAATTTTCTTTTTCAACTTCTTCAAATTGATCTCCCGCCCTTTTTTTAGCTGAATAATCTCTATCTTTTTACCAGGCCCTTCATATGTCACTCCATAAGTCACATCACTGCAGGGCTCCCCACCATAATATAGATAAAAATCAATCGAACTCATTACAAGCCTATAAGTCAAATAAGTTTACTAAAAGTTAGTGACGAATATAACATTGTATAGTCCACAAAACAATTTTAAACAAATTTTTAAACTCAAACAAATTTGTACATGGTCGCTAACCTTAAAAAATTAAAATTCCTTACACCTTACAACTAACAAACTATTACACATTACAACACATTGCAAATAAATAATATGTTACCAATTAAAAAATTTGTACATGTTACACATTGCAACTAACAATCCATTACAA
Organism: Quercus lobata; assembly: GCF_001633185.2. NCBI lineage: Eukaryota > Viridiplantae > Streptophyta > Magnoliopsida > Fagales > Fagaceae > Quercus > Quercus lobata. Next base: position 54,618,489 of record NC_044905.1, on the reverse strand, counting down.
AGCATAAATAACAAATGCAAAAAACAATAATAATAATGATAATGAATTACAATTACAAACAACACATTACTCATCAACAATATAAAAATGGTATGTGTATATATATATATATATATATATATAACTACCAAATGAAAAAGTGAGTATATATATTAGCCAAGTCTAACCAAAAAAAAAAAAAAAAAATTAAAATGATTTGAACATTACAACAAACAAACCATTACACATTACAAATAAATAACATGTTACACATTAAAAAATTTGTACATGTTACACATTGCAACTAACAACCCATTACAAAGCACAAATAACAAATGCAAAAAACAATAATAATAATGATAATAAATTACTATTACAAACAACACATTACTCATCAACAATATAAAAGTGATGTGTATATATATATATATATATATATATCTACCAAATGTAAAAGATTTGAATATATATAGCCAGGTCTAACAAAAAAAATTAAAAAATTAAAAAGGTTTGAATAGTTACCTTTGAAGAAGAAGAAGAAGAAGAAAAGCTTTAATTTGTAGAATGATCAATGTGATTTGTAGTAGAAGAAGAAAAGCTTTTTAATTTGTAGATGTGTGAAAGGTGTTTTGACGTGGGAGAGAACTGTGAGAGAAGTGAGAGTTTAAGTGGAAAAATGAGAGTTGAGAGTATAAGTAATCTGAGATGGGGGTTGTTGTAAAATTTATTGGAACTCGAGTTTACTAGACTCGAGTTCCATTTAAATAAATTTTTACCGTGCTCACATAATTGAGCTAGGTGGGGTTGGTGTGGGGGGATTTACTAGAAGTCGAGTTCACTGTGCTCGACTTTAATGGAAGCCGAGTTCCCTATACTCGACTTTCAATACCCTACAATGAACTGGTAAGTCTGTGTACAGTACCTGGAAGTCGAGTACAAGAAACTCGACTTCCAAGGAAATCGACTACCCTATACTCGACTTCCTAGTGCCATTTTTTTCTTTTTTTGGACTACAACTGCACCTGGAAGTCGAGTACAGTAAACTCGACTTCCAAGGAAATCGACTACCCTATACTCGACTTCCTAGTGCCATTTTTTTCTTTTTTTGGACTACAACTGCACCTGGAAGTCGAGTACAGTAAACTCGACTTCCTGGTTTTTTTTTTTTTTTTTTTGTGCACCTACAGTACCAATCCTGGAGTGGTAATATTTTTTTTACTGCACCTGGAAGTCGAGTTCACTATACTCGACTTCCTGGCACCTTTTTTTCATTTTTTTATTCCACATCAGCTTAAGTATTTGCGGGAGGGTCCAGCGGTATTGGCTGGAAGTCGAGTTTGATATAATCGACTTTCAAAAACAGTCTATCTAACTAAATAAGTTTGAGCGCGTGCTGTCAGGCTAAAATTTTTCAGAATTTTCACTGTTTGGCAAATTTTGCCCTGTTACTAATTTTGATTTTGACACAGATAATTACAAGTTCCTCTTTAGAAAAATCAAAGGACCGATGTAGATTGCTATTAGTTCGTTGATCATAGCCGGCATAAGAGTAGTATCCTAGAAAAACAACATGCATTGCTAATTTGCTATGAAGGGTTGCTCACAACCTCAGATGGTCCACCTGAACTTCCAAAATGTGAAAGAAAATGTTCTAACAAGTCCAGATTTGAAGCTCAACAACAGAACACAAAATGAGGATAACAACTAAGAAGCATCGTTTGTGGGACAAAATGGCTAATCAGTGACAAGTTACCACTTTTATAAGTGACAAATGTGCCAACTTGCTCATGTACATATGAGCACAATAACCACATTTGTCACATGGTGCTAGGTTTTTTTTTTTTTTTTTTTTTAATAATTTTTATTTAATTTTTTTTTTTTTTTTTGAGAATACTTTTCCTAAGGCTCTACCAGTGATCAATGGGGCCATGGCCTTGGTCTAACTGGTTTACAAAGATGGGCCGCTGGGTATGTGTGGGATGGGCTTCTCCCCATTTCCAATCTTCCCTTTTTGGTATTTACCCTGATATTAGAGATGGGTTGGGGTTGGGGCATCCCATTTTCTTCTCTTAATTATATTAAAAAAAACCGTTATTTAAAAAAAAAAGAAAAAAAGAAAAAAGATCCAGTAATAGATATACAAGTATAGAATTATCCTAGTATATAATTGACAATTACTAAATTATTGGAATAAATTATTTACTTTTCATGAATACATGATTATTTTGATAATTTAGAGAGGCTAATCATGATTAGTTTACTTCAATCAGAAAAATAATCAATCATAATAAAATCTTGATTTTCTCTCTTAAAAGTTAAAATATAAAAAAAAATCATAATAAATTTGGATAAAAAAAGAAAAAGACCAAAACTTGAAAATTGTTGTCAAAGTGCCAATTTGCTCTCTGACTCTGATCATGTGGCAGAATGTGGATTTGGGCATTTTAAGTGCTGATAAGCACTCTACAGTCCAGTTGCCATATTTTTCTCACGTTTTACCCCCAAAAGGCTTCTTGGGATCATAGATAAGTGTTAGTCATATGAAATGCTCTAAGGCCTTAGACCTCTTAGAATTTTTGTCCATCAACAGGGGAATCCATTATTATTATTTTTAAAAAAATGACTTTTTTTTTCTTCCTTCCTACTGTTACTCTGCTAAAATGCTGTTAGAGGAACTGAGGAAGTAATCAAAAACACCTCTGAAACCGACAAAATTCCCATGGTAAAACACTCATTTCTTCACTCAAAATTTATTTCCATCAATATGAGAGTCACCCAAATTATTACACTATGTTCATGTAATCAATGCCACAACAATTCGGGCACTTACTTGTCAACAAGCAAACATCTAAGCATCAACAACAACACAAATGCTCCATAGAGGGCCACGAGGAGGGTTCGTCAATCTAGTAAGAGGAGATCTCGATGATCATTGCGAAGGAGGATTCACCAACACCAACAAACTCATGCGTATAACCCTCTACACCCTTAGATGATAGGTCTAATTCCTTTTTATAAATACATTATGTTTACTGTTTTAGACTTTTTGTCATAAGTTAAATTCTTTGAAAAATCCAATATATACATATATATATATAAATAAATACAATGTATTGTTGTAGTTTTACTTGTTTTGTAGATTAGGGTTAATGTCATTAATTTTTGATAGTTATAGTTTGGTTTTTGAATTATTTGTTAAATAATTTTCACATGTTCATCTCCCATTACACCATGTATCATAACATCTTCACTCATCATATGGCAACATCAACATGATAAGCCACATGATCATAACATCCTCATAAGATTGTAGATCAAACATAGATCACAAGCGGAATGCTAGTAGCTTGTGGAATTTCTTGGTGTGTTAGATTAGGGTTTTTTGTAGTTAATTTTCATAGATCTATAAACCCATGTGTTTAGGATGCCAATAGAGTTTTGCTTCATCAAAATCTGGAAAATGCATTTTGAAATGATATCTTTATGCACAGTAGTGCTAGCATGTAGTTTTGTCTTCTGCATCGCATAAAGAATAATGAGAAAACACAAAATAAAATAAGCTTTTATATTTCTCATGTCGTCCACATGGCATATAGATTAAGTTCATGTATATTCCTCACATGAAATATGAGAAAATGGAATCATAATTTTTTTCATCATAAAAGTGTTAGAAATTACCCAAATACAGTTTTCTGAAATCATAGCACGTAGGATGATTTTGTGAAGAAATAATATACCTCCATGGTTTGATGATGAGCTCTACATGGAAATCTTGAAAAGGAACTCTTGATTTGTCAAGCAATGGCAGCTGCAAGTTGAGAATGGTGTGTGTGTGTGGGAGGAGGAAAAGCTACCTTCTGCCCTAAAACACCCGAAAGATAATAACAATTAAATGGGCCAATTTCAATTTTATTAAGGGTGAGAGTAGAGGCTTACTCTCGTGTTCAAAATATTGGTTCATTCTATTATGAGCCCATAAATAGAAGAACCTCGGCCCTAAAACACCCGAGAGATTATAACAACTAAATGGGTCAATTTCAATTTTATTAAGGGTGAGAGAAGAGATTTACTCTTGTGTTCAAAATATTGGTCCATCCTACTATGGGCCCATTAATAAAAGAAAGATAATAGAGACCCACATTCACATGTTTAATAGCAAATTAAATAAATATATGGCAAATTGTGATTGATGGAATATAAAGTGGAATTGAGGATTTGTATTCTGTTAAATATGACCATGTTAGTCCACATAATAAATAAGGGATATATACAATAAAAAGGTATAAAAAAGTGAATAAAATGGTAATATAACATGAAAAATCTTTCTCTTGAAGAATCACCCGTGAAGATGATTTCATACATAGAGTTTGTATGTCAGCATTCTCACATGACCATGCATTCCATACCATACATTGCATGCATTACAACATCCTTACCTATCGAGATGAGCTAGAAGGGTGGGCGAGATTGAAGGCAGAGGATTAGTGGTCATTAGAGGCAATGAAGCATCATGATGAACTTTTTGAGAGATCTCAATGGGTTCGAACCTTGAAGGAGTGGGATCCTCATATATTGGTCTTTCTCTTCTTTGAAGTAGTAGGTATCGGCCGGTCATTAGTATAAGGCTTGAACTTGGCCAAATACTATTATTAGACATTCTTGATAATTAAGATGACAAAAAATAAGCAAGTCTACAATACATAATAAAGGAAGATGAGTAGAAGGGAAAGGTAGTCATACTCTTACTACCAAGTTGGACAAGGGTCCGCCTCCATATCACTGCAAATAGGTATGGAATGTTTCCCTCCTGGACGATCGGGATCCTTAACCAACAAGGACTCGACTCTAGAGGCAGTCAGCTAAGACGAGAAGAACTCACACCAAGAACTCATAAACAACAACTCAAGCACATGAGAGAAGCTCAACTAAGTAGAATGAGGCCTAATCTGAAAGCCTAAGCATGACATTAACTACATTATTTTTGTTTAGGCGTAAATACTCTTTTCGTTTCTATATTTTGGGGTCATTTCTATTTTGGTCCTTACATTTCTATTTTACCACTTTTAGTCCTTAATTCAATTAACTCTTGTTATTTTAGTACTTTCCGTCACTCAACTAACAGAAAAAGCTGACGTGGCAAACGGAGTGCACTGTTGACACAGTAAATGCTGACGTGGCAAAGAAAATAATAAAAAAAATTATTTATTATTTAATAAATGCCAAGTCAGCATAAAATAATAAAATAATAATAATAAATGCCACCTCAAATCCATGTCAGTTTAGAATTTTAAATTTTAATTGATCAATTTTTATAAAAAAAAAAAACAGAATTAAAAATAAAAAATACATGAATTTAGATCTAACATCCTCTTCATCAAGAACACAGAAGAGCACAACCTAGAAAAAATCATACAAACCCAGAATATCAAGCACAAAGAACACAAGAAAATCAAACTTAGAAAATTCATAAATGAATATTGTACAAAACAAAATCAATCCACATATATACATAAACCAAATAAATAAATAAATAAAACTTGAATTCAGATTTGGTAATTCGTTGGTTTCTCCATCTTCATCTCTCTCTCTCAAACACAGAAAAGAAACAAAACAAATCTAAAGTTGGGCTTTGAATCTAACAGCAACCCATGAATACAACAGTTTCAACCAAATCTGAACAAGGTGGAAATCCAGATCAGCAAAATCATAACCCACAATTACATAGACAAAATTTCAGAACCCAAACCCAAACTTTTTTCCAGAAACAACTACATATAGAACCCTCTCTACAACATGAAAAATCTTTGACTAAGAATTGAAGTAATCCATTTCAGTGATCGAGGAGAATGTCATTACTGAGCGAATCGGGTGAGTCCTGGACCGAGTTAGGGATCGGGTTAAGGAAAAGCACAGACTTGGCCGCCATGAGCTTCTTCCTTTAGGGACAGTGCGGGCCGTAGATCCTGTCGGAGAAGCAGGGGATACCGTCTGTGAAGGCGTTGACCGAAGTTTGTTGAGTGGCAACGTTGGAGGACGGTGAAGATGACGTGCGGTGGAGAGAGATGGAGGAGGAGAGGAAGTAGAGAGAGTTGAGTCGGTGGGCGGTGATTCGAGAGTCGAAGATTTGGGCTAGGGCGCCGGGTTTAAGGTACTTGTGGAAGTGGAAAGGCTCGGATCTGGTTGGTGAGGAAGAGGAGAAGGGTTTGGTAGATGCTCTGATTCTACGGTTCATGGTGAATGAAGAGAGAGAGAGAGTGTGGGGCCTTGAGGAAATGGAGTAGTGAAAAAAAACTGGGTTAAGTTTTGGGTTTGGGTTCTGAAGTTTTGTCTATGTAATTGTGGGTTATGATTTTACTGATCTGGGTTTTCACCTTGTTCATATTTGGTTGTAATTGTTGTATTCATGGGTTGCTGTTAGATTCAAAGCCCAACTTTAGATTTGTTTTGTTTCTTTTTTGTGTTTGAGAGAGAGAGATGAAGATGGAGAAACCAATGAATTACCAGATCTAAATTCAAGTTTTATTTATTTATTTATTTTGGTTTATGTATATATGTGGATTGATTTTGTTTTGTACAATATTCATTTATGATTTTTCTGAGTTTGATTTTCTTGTGTTTTTTGTGTTTGATTTTCTGGGTTTGTATGATTTTTTCTAGGTTGTGCTCCTCTGTGTTCTTGATGAAGAGGATGTTAGATCTAAATTCATGTGTTTTTTTATTTTTAATTTTTTTTATTTCTTAAAAATTGATCAATTAAAATTTAAAATTCTAAACTGACATGGATCTGAGGTAGCATTTATTATTATTTTATGCTGACTTGGCATTTATTAAATAATAAATAATTTTTTTATTATTATTTTATTCGCCACGTTAGCATTTACTGTGTCAACAGTGCACTCCGTTTGCCACGTCAGCTTTTTCTGTTAGTTGAGTGACGGAAAGGACCAAAATAACAAGCGTTAATTGGATTAAGGACTAAAAGTGGTAAAATAGAAATGTAGGGACCAAAATAGAAATGACCCCAAAATGTAGGGATGAAAAGAGCATTTACGCCTTTTGTTTATGAAAACCTATATTCGTGAACCTATGATTCCACCTATGTTAAGGGCAGAGTTGCTAATGACAACGGTTACGCACCTCATTGAGAGGTCATTATGACCATAACCAGAAAGGTGGCTAGATCCAACGAAAACATCCTGTCAATGAGGAGCTCCAAATCTAAGGGAGGCATGAGAAGTTGAGAACCAAAACTTACTATGCTCCAAAGCATCATAAAAAATCCCACAACTCAGTGGTGGTTCAGAATTTTTTTTAGGGTGGTTATTAAGAAATTTAAATTATACCAAATCTAATAAAAAGAGAACTTCATATATGACAAAAAAAAAAAAAAAAAAAACGTAAATCTATAAAGTTTTACAACTTCCTTTTACTAATTTCCATGTTTTGAAATTGTTGTATGATAGTAGCATTATTAATGTTGCAAGCCACATTTCTTTCAATGTACACAACCAAACAATTATTCATTTACTAATCTCTCATTTGATTGCACAACTCATTCTTTATATATTTCATTGTTTAAAAACTTCTTTTTATTATTATAGTCACGACAAGAAGGGTCAAAACTCTTCAAAAACAATAAACTAATAGATATATGACATACTTTTGCATCTCCACTAATCTTTTAGCAAGGTTATCAATTCATTTTAGCTCTAAAAACGAGTCGTTGTTGTGAATATCAAAAATGTAATTTTGAAATTGATTGTCAAGTGCTAAGAAATCTCTTAGAAAAATTGGATGGATGGACCTCTTTTTGTTGGGAATTTTCTTTTTGATTGAAAGGGACTAATATATTGTTAAGGGGAACAAAGTTGGGGCCAAAAATAATTTTAGGGTGGTTAAAATTTTTTTTAAGGGTAGACAAATCATAAATTTTTAAAAATATTATATATAAATTTTTTTTCCAAGTCATGGTGGTCGACCATGCCATAGTTGACTTAGGCATCAAAACTCTTAGGGCATGTTTGGTAGACTGTAATATGCATTGTAATCTAATAGCTATTTATATTGTTTAACTATTCTATAGTTTGATTATGTTTTATTAGAGGGAGTTAGGGTTTTATTATGCCCTGGTTGCCATAAAATTAATAAAATTTTAACCAAATAAATAATTAATTAATTATGCTCTTGATTAAATTATTTAACATATCAAATAAGCACAGATCACATAAACAACAAAAATGATGACTTAGGAAAACCAATGAAATTATTGTTTCACAATAAAAAAAACATGGGAAGGATTAACTTAAACAATCCTCAAAGCAACACATACATTAATAGAATTGAAGTTTGTAAAATAAAATTAACCCTAAATGTACTACTATCTTGTGTAGTACTTACTGGTGTGATCACACGTAGTTCCAATGATTAATTCAACATTAATCATCTAAACAAATTAAGTTCTAGAGGTTACTTTTGTTCATGGTTGCCAATCTAAAAATATAGACTCTACAAGGGAATAATTATTTGTTATAAATAACTATTCTTTAAAATAAGAAATAACTATTCCTCTCTAAAAGGGTTGTAATAGCTATTTTCTTAGTAAGTTTAATAATTTCTAAAATTAATATTGTAAGGACTCAATTTGTAACGACCCCAAAATGATATTGGGTTCACACGTTAGGAGCTCAAACAATATAATTTGTAGAGCATGGGCTTGAAAGGCTAGACCTTAGTCGTCGGACGGTGGTTAGTCGCGGTGATCATACGGAAATAAACTATGTTCGCTCGAGAAGTCTTTCTCCTCGGTACGGCCTGGGAGGCTTTGGTTCTTAGCCTTTTTTCCCAGCCTCTTTTCTGGATTGCTTACTTCTCATTTTTTATTAGCCTGTACCCCTCAGCCAACGTCCACGTGTAGGTTCGATTTTCCAGGACTGATACTTGTCCCATCAGCCCATACTCAAAGTGCTTGGGGGTGGTTGTTAAAACTAAAAAGCATTGCTCTGTCTAACACAGAGTATTCAATGGCAGTAATGACAGCTTTTCCTTTGTCCTTTGTCACCATATTATCCAGGGGTCCTTTCTCTATCAATGCGGATATTTTAGGTTTTTCCCAAAATTGTTCCTATACCATTCTGACCCTTTCCTTTAGGATGGCCTTGGGGTTGCCAAGGACAGAGTCATCCTCGGCTATGTCTCAAGGCTACTTGGACTTTTATTGTATGTCTATCCCACCTCGGCTCGGGCCTTGGGCCCTAAGGTAAAATGGGCTTGGGTCACAATTTCTTTGGCCCCACAAATATATTTCCAAATAAAAAAACTTTCGATATGCATATAACAATTATGAAAAAAAAATCATAAAAAATAACTCATGTTTCTCTCAATTTTTTTTAAAAAAATTATTTTTTAGGAAATATAATTGTTTAGGTAAAATATTTCTTAAAATATATTTTAAGTTTTATTTTAATGTTACAACTTACAACCAAACTTATGAAAATGTTTAATTATTTCATTATAAAATACATTTTATTTCCGATAATAAAAATTACCATTTTTGTTAATCTCCATTCAGTGTACTAAACATACCCTTAAGTTGGTATCACATATATCCTTGTGCATTTCGCTCAAAGGGTTGAAGGTAGATAGTGCATTAAGCTGTTCGTAAAGGCCAACCTTATCTTCTTCCCCAGGGATCCCATATTATATATATATATATATATATATGAAATCTATTATAAAATATTATTTAAATTTTATATTAAATAATATATAATATAGAAGATCTAATTATAATTATTCATGTAATAAATGTAATTATTAATATAATGACAATAAATGTATCATCGATTTTTTTTTTTTGATACAATATATAAATTTTACTCTATCTTAATTTAAGTATATATGTGTGTGAAACTCCCTCTTGAAAACTTAAACCCCGGTTCTTGCGCTCACACCCCACAAGTACCTATACTTGTAGAGTGACCATCGCACCATAATAAATGTTAGGACATATGTGAGTCACTTGTTAAGAACATATGTCACTATTTTATGTAATTGGCTAATCCTTTGACAAAACACACTTTACTTGTATTTGGGTAGATCTAGGATGTGTTTAATACTTCAAGAAACCTTGTTTCAAGTTCAAGTATTAAAATCATGCATGTCTGTCCAAGAATCAAGTGAGAAAGTGCTGAATTTTAAAGCTTGATAGCTGCTCGACACCTCTCAACAGCTAGGCTATCTATCGAGCTCTTTAGTTGATTGTTATCACAATCTCGACACCTGTCGATAGCTAAGTCGATCGATCGAGCAAATTTCTGTCCCCTCGACACCTCCTCGATAGCTGTATCTGTCAAAGTTTAAAACTCGACATCTCCTCAACACCTCTCGATCGATCGAGGTTATGGGAATTTATATTTCCAGATCTGAATTTCGGCCCAAGCTTATGTATTTGTGTAGGGTTTCTTTTCTCACAACCCTAGACCTATATAAAACTTATTTTCGAGGCTGTCACATAAGATAATACAAGGAGAACATATGCAAAAGGTGACCGATGCCTTATTCTCTCTGAAAGAAGCTACTGCGTCTTTGCGGCTTAGGGTTTTGTAACCAAGTGCTTCTTGATCTTTATTGTTAATGAAGTGAAGAACTTTGCAGACAACAATCTACTTCTAGTTGGTGATTAAGTTGAGTAGTGTGATCTGCGCAATTGGTTAGTCACATACTAGGATTTGTGCATCAAAGGGTGGTGTTCATATATTAAAGAGTTCAGAGATTCTGAAGAGGTAGAAGGTTTCTACTATGAATTCATCTACAGGGATTGTAGAGTCTAGGGACTAAGGTTTTGTACCAGATCTGCAATTTCTCTTTACTATAATGAATTGCTTTTCGGGAAGGTTTCCCCTAGGTTTTTTTTACTATGAAACTAGTTTGTTTCATTGGTTTTCCTGGGTCATCATATCTTGTTTTATTTATTCTTTTTCGTTGCATGATTTTGACATAATATTGATGTTTGTTTGTTTTTACACGTTTTATTCATAATAAATCTAATTAACAACTTGGGTTTAAAACTTGTTAATTCTATCAACTGGGGTCTAAATTTCCCAACAAGTGGTATCAAAGTAGGTACACTCTGATTGGATTTATTTCCTAAGTGTGATCCTTGACCCCTGTTGTCATGGATCGTGGACAATCTCTTTTGATTCCTCATTTATTTGATGGAACTAATTATGCGTACTGGAAAGTTCGTATGAAATTTTTTTTGCAGGCTCTAGGTAAACAGGTATGGCAAGCTATTGAAGTTGGCTGGATTAAGCCAAAGGAAGCACCGGTGGATTGGGATGGTGCAACAATCTTTAGTGGCAAATTTCAATAGTAGGGCCTTGAATGCTTTGTTTTGTGGGGTGACCAATGAAGAATTCAAGAAAATATCATCCATGGAAGTTGCCAAGGAAGCATGGACCATTCTTGAGACCACCTATGAAGATACCGAGACAGTAAAGACTGTGAAGTTTCAAAGAATCACTAGTAGTTTTGAAGAAATAAGGATGGAGAAGGATGAGACATTTGATGAGTTTTATGCTAAACTCATGGATATTGTGAATTCTGCTTTCAATCTTGGAGAATCTATTACAGAATTCAAAATTGTTAGGAAAATTCTTAGGTCCTTACCTGAAAGATTCCATGCCAAGATCATTGCCATTGAGGAAGTGAAGGACATTGATCAACTTCCTTTGACTGAGCTTGTAGGGAACCTTCAAACCTATGAAGATGAAGATGAAAGTGAAGAAGAAGATGAAGATCAGGATGAGGATCTAACTTTCATAACTGATGAGATTATCAAGCTTCTTCAATTTAGGAAAAAGTATAAGGGCAAACCTCCTAGGAAATCTAAATTCTCAAGGAAGGGCAAGAATGAGAAACCCCTCATCCAATGCCATGAGTGCAAAGGTTTTGGTCATATGAGGATAGAGTGCCCAAACTACCTTATGAAGGAAAAGACCAAGGAGTCAAAAGATAAAGGGTTGGTTGCTACCTGGAGTGATACTGAGAATGACTCTTTTGATGAGTATGTGGGTGAATATAGTCACGTTATGGCCTTTGCTGCCTCAATCGATAAGGTGATTGTGGAGAGTGCTAGTGATAGTGAGGATTCTTCTGATGATGAAGTACCCAAGAAGATGACCCTTCAGGAAGCCTATGATAAGCTATGCACTGAATTTATAAAATCTGAGAAGACTTCTCATCTTTGTAGAAAAAAGCTTAATGAAGTAAAAACTGAAAAAGCTGATCTGTTAGTTAAACAAGATGAGACTACAAGGTTAGTTTAGATTCTTGTTATGGAGAACACCTCATTAGAAGAGAAGGTCAAGAATCTCGAGGTTGAGCTTAGTCAAGTTAGAACTCAAATAGAAAGGATGTCTAGTGCAAAGCTTGATGAGGTATTGAGTGCTCAAAAGCCTAGTTCTAATAAGACTAGCTTAGGATATACTGTTTCCTCCAGTCCCTCCTCTTCCACGACTTCTGGATCAAGGACTGTCTTTGTGCCCCAATCTGAGAAAGGTGATAAAGGTATGAAATCCAAAACTGATTTGGCTAATTCTAAATCCTTTGTTAGATCTCATGTTTGTCACCATTGTGGTGTTTCTAGACACATTCGTCCTAATTGCTTTAAGTTGTATCCTTATAAGCAATTGTCCAAACGGTAATAGGTTTCCTCTCAAGGACCTACACCTTTGTTTGGAGAGTTATTAAAAGTTTTGAGCTTTTTAACTCAATTTCAGGAGAGTTCTAATTCTTCTATGTCATTTAGTAGACATACTAGGACATGTGCCTTTTCATCTTTACAGCCAAAGACTTGTGTTGTGTGGGTGAGAAAAGAGCCTAAGACTTAATTGTCTTTTCTGTTTGTCCTCTACTTTAATTCTTTCTATCTAAAGTAGGATTCTTTTTACTTGATTTCTTATATGTTTTTGGAATCATGTTTTCATACATTTGCATCTTTTTATCATGTCTTCATGCATATGCATCTTTCTTTATACTTTCATGTGGTTGTCTGTTTTTGTTTGGTTGTTTAGTTTTTATTTTGTTTTATTTTCAAATAAATAAATAAATATATATATATATATTGAAAAATCAGAAAAATACAAAAATAGTGTGTGTTTTGTATACATTGGTACTTGTGTACCTTGGATGGTCATTGAAATAAAGTTTTCTAAACTTTGTATCTCTTGTAGTTTAGATAAGCATCTCTACGCATAACTAAGCAAGTGAGCTTTGTGGCTCTTGTTTGTGATGAGTAAGATTAAGTTATCTCTTGTACTTAACACTCATATCACTTTTTTTGACGGGAAGGACTAGAAAATTCTAAGAGAAATGCATAAATAACCATCTCACCACTGTTGCCCGCCAATCATAATATGACACCTGTATGCTTCGGCATAGCAAAAGTGCAGTGTCAATGACATTTATGTGTTTCGGTATAGCAAAATTGGAATATCAAATGCTTACCATCATTGGGTATTTTCTTTTCTCTTTCTTATATGCCTATGCATGATTTGCTTAAAAGAAAAATATGCAAAGAAAAATAAAAAGCAAAAAAATTCAAAAATGCTTTAAATATGATTGCAAGCATGTATTCTAGGAGATGTGGGAGTTATAGGATATATCTCGAAGGTGATAGTCCCCATCAAGCAGTTATGATTGCGTGTGAGTTAAAGTGATTTTCTCATATCTCAAATTATCATAACATGTATACACTTATGCAATCTTGCGATATTTTTCACACAACACGCAATATTCTTTACTACTCTTGATACATGTGCATGTGCAAGTACAATGTGATTTGGCCATCACAAGGTTTTACATGTGTTAATGTATGGTCACTAAACTATCTTGACTTGTTTTTTGAAATATAAAAGTTGGTTAGACTTGTTTAGTGTGTGTGTATGTTTTGGGATCTATGTGCATAACATTTTTCTTGTTAAGAGATTCGTTTTTCACATGTTTTGCATCATTCTATTATCTTGTCATCCACAGCATCTTGTTTCATTACATTCATGCAGTTATATGGATTTCTTGTGCCCCCTTGATCGTCCTTGATCATTTTTATGTTTCTCGGGTGAAGCTTTTTAGTTTCTTGTACCCTTTATCAATCATGACAAAAAGGGGGAGAAATTGTGGAGAATATGAGTATGTGGTTTCTTTTTGAAGATTCTACATGTTAGGGGGAGAAATACATGCCTCTATAAGGGGGAGTTGTGTTTTATCTTGTTAGGGAGAGTGCTTACCTCTTTCTTCTTGTACACCGGTCTTGTGACCATATTTACATACATTGTGCATATCTTTGATATATATATGATGATGTATGTCTTCTTCACCTATCCTTACATGTGTTGTTTCTTTTCTATCTTTATACACATGTTTCTACTTGCATGCAATCTATTATTTCTATTTCACACAAAGATGCCTTGATGAGTTTTGTTTAAAGTGTTTTAAAAATATAGGTTGTCAAAGTCTACTTGCCATAAACTCTCTTCTTGCAAAGTTTTTCAAGAGTTTATGTTAGGATAGATTTTATTGTATTCAACAAGTGAGTATAAGTTGAGTGATTTATGACTTCTCTCATATGTTCATTTGTTTGTTGTGATTTTGTCACGGATTGCCAAAGGGGGAGATTATTAGGACATATGTGATTCACTTGTTAGGAACATATGTCACTATTTTACGTAATTGAATAATCCTTTGACAAAACGCACTTTACTTGTATTTGGGTAGATTTAGGATGTGTTTAATACTTCAAGAAACCTTATTTCAAGTTCAAGTGTTAAAGCCATGCAAGTCTATCCAAGAATCAAGTGAGAAAGTGCTGAGTTTTAAAGCTCGATAGCTGCTCGACACCTCTCGACAGCTAGACTATTTGTCGAGCTCTTTAGTTGATTGTTATCGCAATCTCGACACCTCTCAATAGCTAGGTCGATCGATCGAGCAAATTTCTGTCCCCTCGACACCTGCTCAACACCTCCTCGATAGCTGTATTTGTCGAAGTTTAAAGCTCGACACCTCTTTAACACCTCTCGATCGATCGAGGTTACGGGAATTCAGATTTCTAGATCTGAATTTCGGCCCAAGCTTATGTATTTGTGTAGGGTTTTTTTTTCTCACAACCCTAGACCTATATAAGACTTATTTTAGAGGCTGTCACATAAGAGAATACAATGAGAACATATGCAAAAGGTGACCGATGCCTTATTCTCTCTGAAAGAAGCCATTGTGTCTTTGCGCCTTAGGGTTTTGTAACCAAGTGCTTCTTGATCTTCATTGTTGATGAAGTGAAGAAATTTGTAGCCAACAATCTTCTTCTAGTTGGTGATTAAGTCGCGTACTGGGATCCGTGCAATTGGATAGTCACGTATTGAGATTTGTACATCAAAGGGTGGTGTTCATATATTGAAGAGTTCAAAGGTTTTGAAGCAGTAGAAGGTTTCTGCTGTGAGTTCATTTACGGGGATTGTAGAGTCTAGGGACAAAGGTTTTATACTAGATCAGAAACTTCTCTTTACTATAGTGAATTACTTTTCGGGAAGGTTTACCCCTAGGTTTTTTACTGTGAAACTAGTTTGTTTCATTGGTTTTCTTGGGTCATCATATTTACTATAGTGAATTACTTTTCTTGAAGGTTTACCCCTAGGTTTTTTACTGTGAAACTAGTTTGTTTCATTGGTTTTCTTGGGTCATCATATCTTGTCTTATTTATTCTTTTCCACTGCATGATTTTGATATGATATTGATGTTTGTTTGTTTTTACAAGTTTTATTCATAATAAATCTAATTAACAACTTGGGTTTAAAACTTGTTAATTCTATCAACCGAGATCTAAATTTCCCAACAATAAATGTATTATTGAATTAAGGGAAGGGCTTGTGTCCAGTGGCAGTTGCCACTGGACACGTTAGGATACGAACATGTGTTCAAGAGTGGACACATGTCCGCAATCTAACGGGGCCAGTGGCAACTTTTACTAGACAAAAGCGGCACCCTTGAATTAAATGCGTGAGTAAAATTTTAATTTTAATTTTTTTTTTTTTGTTGCATATATTTTGTTGACTGGTTAACCATTTGACCTAACTAGTCAACATTATATTCTAAATAAATTGCCCACGGAATAGAGGATATTGATATTTCCAATGAACAAGTATGATTTTTAACTTTTTAGATGATAAGAACATTGGAAAGTCCAGAGAATCACTTCTTACCGGTTCCTATTTTAAAAAAAAAAAAAAAAAATCTAGAGAATCACGTAATTTAACATAGAAAATTTTACACGATGATTTTTGTATTGTAGTGGGTCCCAAGCAAAATGAATTACGAGAGTGATGTGAAATCAAAAATGTTTTGGGTAAGTTTTTGATATCCCTCGCAAAGTTTAAGCAATATTTACTGATGAAGTTAGGCTGTGTTTGGTTGAACGGAAATTCAATTCTGAGCGTAAAATCATTTTAGGGGAAATTGTTTTCCCATAAGGAAAATCTATTTAGGTTGTTTGGTTGCACCATGGAAAATAGGGCAGAAAAGGAATTCCAATGTTTGGCTGCCTCGGAATTCATTTTACGAAAAATCAATTCCCATGTTTGGTTCGGTCAAACATTTTACAGAAAATGGAATTCGTTTTACAAAAAATCAATTCCCATGTTTGGTTTCTTCAAACATTTCACGGAAAATATGAAATGCCTAGCAACCTTTGTGGAAAAAAAATGCTTGTAAGATAGTTCACTCACTTCCTCTTCAACTTCAAACCTACATAGACACACACAACATTCCATTGTGCACCCATTACAAAAATTTTTCTATAAACTTGTGGTGGAAGAGTTTGTAGCAAAATTTGCTTCCAAATACACTACTCACTGCCCAACAACACACTTAAGACCTCACTAACATTTATCAACTACGGCTTTATAAAAGAAACACCTGCATTGCCTAGACAAACCTGTAACAGTACAAAAATAATCATCCACTTCAACATAAAAAATAATCATCCAAATATACCCATAATATTTATATCAAAACAGCCACAATGTACTTTCACCATTGGCATTACACCTCCATGGTGTACAAAAATGATACCTAAAATGCTTGTAAGATAGTTCACTCATTTCCTCTTCAGCTTCAAACCTACATAGACACACACAACATTCCATTGTGCACCCATTACAAAAATTTTGCTATAAACTTGTGGTGGAAGAGTTTGTAGCAAAATTTGCTTCCAAATACACTGCTCACTGCCCAACAACACACTTAAGACCTCACCAACATTTATCAACTTGGGCTTTATAAAAGAAACACTTGCATTGCCTAGACAAACCTGTAACAGTACAAAAATAATCATCCACTTCAACATAAAAAATAATCATCCAAATATACCTATAATATTTATATCAAAACAGCCACAATGTACTTTCACCATTGGCATTTCACCTCCATGGTGTACAAAAATGATACCTAAAATGCTTGTAAGATAGTTCACTCACTTCCTCTTCAGCTTCAAACCTACATAGACACACACTACATTCCATTGTGTACCCATTACAAAAAATTTGCTATAAACTTGTGGTGGAAGAGTTTGCAGCAAAATTTGCTTCCAAATACACTGCTCACTGCCCAACAACACACTTAAGACCTCACCAACATTTATCAACTTGAGCTTTATAAAAGAAACACCTGCATTGCCTAGACAAACCTGTAAAAGTACAAAAATAATCATCCTCTTCAACATAAAAAATAATCATCCAAACATACCCATAATATTTATATCAAAACAGCCACAATGTATTTTCACCATTGACATTATACCTTCATGGTGTACAAAAATGATACCTACACGTGGTATCTGAATAGTACACATACATAACTTGGGCAATTGTATTGTCCTAATAATACAAAAGACTACACATCCTACAATCAAGGTACGTAACTGTTATCACTTATAGCATAACAGTGCACAAAAAATATATGTACCATTAGCATATGTCCAAGGTTAGAAATTAATACGTAGCCTGCTTACCGAGAATACAATTGTGTCACATATATAATATAATGATGGGTGAATACTAGTACTGCAACCTTCTGCTAACACCTAAAGCTAACATCACAGTCGGCCCTAAACAGACAAGTTAGAGGTGTGTGAACAAAAATCTATCCATCCAAAACTTCCTCAGCTTTGCATTCTTCGCTAGAAATCTCCGTGCTGCCTTCTTATTTTCACAGAGATGGTCGAAGGCAATTGCAAGCATGTCTTCGCTATACTCATCCGCCACCATAGCCATCACCTCAGAGTAAAGACCTATGTAATCAACAGGCCCCCGATTGATTTCTTTCAAAGCTACTGTAATTTCCTTCAGCTGATCAGACAGATCAATCAGAACACTATCATCAGAGGGAGGTGCACGGCCTCTTTTGCAGGACTTCAAAATGGTGGACCCAGTGGTGGATGATTCCACCGCATTCTTCCCTTTGTCCACCACACCTTCCTCCTTATTGTTAGCAACCATCTCAGTGCTCTCCACATTGTTTTGCTCTGTGTCAATATCAACATATGACTTAGCAAAGCTACCTGTGGCCATATCCTTCCCGGCTACAATGGACAATTCATCATACATCTCTATCTTTTTGTTCAAATACTCCGCATGCTTACAATGCGCCTGTAAGGAAGAAAGGAATGTATAATAACAATGCAATAATCACTTCACTCATAAATTCAATATTCAATTCAATATAGATGCCATTAGATGATTTAGATCAATGATAAACAAACAAAAAGCTGTTAGGAAATAGGAGACATAACCCATGATTTTGAAGATAAGTACAACAGAAAATACAATGCACAAATGCTAAGACCAGATTTTACAATAGATCCACAGATGAAAGTTACATTTGAAAATTTGTACAAGCAATGGAATCCTAAAAAAATGACACTATAAGTTTCATATAAAGAGGGTACTTGAGCAACCTTGTCTTGTTCTCAATTCATAAATTATGAAAGGCAAAAACATATATTATCATTTATATTAAAAAAATATAGTTGGAAGCCATACCATGACTTCTTCTTGATATGTCTTCATATCGCATGTTATCATTTATAAGTTATTGTCCCAGCCGAAGCCACTCTTCTTTCGAGGTTCTTGAATTTCCTTCCACATTGTCATTAGAGTCCGCAGCCGATTCTCTACATACGAGGGGTGGCACTCGACCCCAAATTGAGCATAAATATCCTTGGCTACAAGAGCAAAGGAGTCGGTCCTAAAAAGTGTTAGAGGGCTTGTTGCCCTTCGCGGACTCCTTGGCAAGTAGCGTAAGCATAGTTATGTGCATGGGGGGCAGCCACCTAAAGTGCTTAGTGCCACCAACCTTCTCTTTTCCTTTCGACATTACTACATATGAAAATTGTATAGTGAGAGTAGCATTTAATAGTGAGAGTAGCATTTAGTAATTACGCTCAAAATATGAACAACAATTCAAACACACATACAACCATGCTTATAGATGTGCACAACAGAACGAAACAACTATTGGAAATAATAATGTAATGCTGAAAATACTTTTTCCTTACACCAGCAGAAGTCTATAGTAAATACATTGTCCTTACAGAAAAGAAAAATATAGCACATATTACAATCATAGAAATCTAAATAAAGTACTACTCTCCACTCCTGGTATAATCAAACCACATAGCTTTGCATATCTCATCTCTCTTAGCATTCCAAACTCTACTGTTTTCAATGGAGTCTCGACGTGACTGTGTTTCTTGTTGGGAGCGACTTGACTCTACTTGGTTCATTGCAGCTTCCATAATATAGTCAGTAGGATCAACCCCCATAATGTGATTATGAATCACACAACATGCTAACACTACTTTCACTTGGGTTTCAAAAGACCAAAATGGTTCTGCATCCAACACTCAAAAACGTTTCTTCAACACTCCAAACCCTCGCTCAATGGTAGTTCTCAATGAAGAGTGTCGGAGGTTGAACAATTCTTGCTCATTCTCAGGAGGACGATCACTAAACTCTTTCAATGATATCGCACACTCCGATAAGGTGACAAAATTCCATTTTTATTACCATACCCAGCATCACCAAGATAATATTTACCTATATATATATTCAACAATAAAACCAAATCACTGCTATGCTTAGGAAAACGTACAATATTTATTAAACTAATAAACCAAAAAGGTGAAGTAATCCTATAATACCTTTGGGAATTGAAAATCCCCTTGGCCTAGCAAATGCATCATTTAAGACATGTGAATCATGAGCACTGCCTTTCCATCCAGCCAATACATAAGTGAACTTTAAGTCAAAACTAATGGCAGCTAACACATTTTGCGTGGTTCCATCTTTGCGACCACAAAACCTTCCTTGTATTTCAGGTGGCACAGATGCACAAATATGTGTACCATCTATTACTCCAACACAATCCTAATTTTCGACAGACATAATGGTTTAAAATTACACAAATCTTCACAATTTACAAAAATACACAAGTCGCAATATTTACCTTAAAATATGGGTAGAACCTTCTGCTATCCCTTATCTCTAGGGGTGTATCTTCGCTAGGCAGTCTTATTAGAGCTCTATATAATTTCAACACCCCCTAAGGACGACCTTGAAGTATCTATGAACAGTCTCTGTCGATCTATAGTACCAACTACCAATTACACGGAACCTCACATTATAACCAATAATGTGTAAGAAAATTAGCACTTGCTCCTACAAGAACATGTGAATAGTCGGGCATACGTGCTCCCCCTCAGTGAGGATGTGACATAAGTGGTGGAAAGCTATAGGCTTCATCCTAATTTGACTCACACAAAATCTCTCACTTCCATGCAGAATACTATTTATGTAATGCTCTCTCTTGGCTGCATGATTAACATAAGGTGCCCTAGGCAGTCGTCTATGCCGCAATTTCCTTACCAATGCAACCCCCACAAGGAGGACAGATGCAACTGAGGCAAGAATTGCGGCTTTGTTTTTTTCTTCATCTAAAAAATCACAAACACTGTGATCTAAGAGGTACATAAACAAGCATGCTATTGATTACATAGTATATAAAAACAGCCACAAACAGAAAACATCCAAACCACATTGATAACGAGTACCAAAATTTTTATGCACATATATTTCTGTATAATTGTAACATCAACAACGTACACAACATAATACCATCACAATCAATATTTACACCAACAAATCACATTGCATTCTATTTCTGTATAATTGTAACATCAACAAAAGTTAAATTCTTAAATCAATAATTAAATAAAAAATGGATAATTAAAAAAAGTAAATAAATAAATAAATAAATAAATAAATAAATAAATAAATATATATATATATATATATATCGGATCCGAGATAGTGAGGCGAGGTTGGGTTGTTTATGGGTTTGAGGGTGGATTTTGGCTAGATGGGTTTGAGGGGATGTGGAGGCTTTTGTAGAGGGTGGGTCGGAGTTGTGTGAATCGGAGGTGAGGTGAGGTTGTCGGGTTAAAATGGAGGGTTTATCGGACATAAAGGGTGGATCAGACTGAAATAAAGGGTGGATCGGACTGAAATAGGGGGTGGATCGGACTGAAGGGTTGGTCGGAGTGAAATGGAGGGTGGATTAGAGTGAAATAGGGGGTGGATTGGACAGAAGGGTAGATCAGACTGATTTTACGGTGGATCGGACTAAAATGGTGAGGTTGTTGGACATTTTTTGTTCAAACAATGAAGGAAACTCACCGTGGGTGGATCGGCGGAGTGTGGGTCGTTGGACTGGAGCTTGGTCTGTGGAGGCTCACCGTTTGGCGTGTCTTGCTCTGTGGAGCTCAGTCTTTTCTAAGCTTGGAGTGTGTTTGTGAGGAGCTTCAAGAGAGTGTGAGAAGTGTAATTGGTTTGAAGGTAAAATAAAAGCTGAAATCGTTTTACGCCAAAACAAGGTTATTTTACGGTCAACACGAAAACTGATTTCTGTTTGACCAAATTTTCTAAGCTTACCAAACACATAGAGGGGTGTAAAATGATTTTCTGAAACCCTTTTCACCCAAAACAAACGCACCCTTATATTGCCTCCTTAAAATTGCTTTCCAAAAACACTTTAAAGATGTCCTATTGAGAAAAAAATCAATTTATTATTATTATTATTTATAATTTGATAAAATGTCCTATTGAGACCGACTGAATTATTATTATTATTATTATTATATTTTTTTAATAATTTGATATTTTTTTGATATAATATAAAAATTCTACTCTAACCTAATTTAAGTGTATATGTGTGTGAAACTCCTTCTTAGAAATTTGAACCCCGGTTCTTGCCTCTCACACTCCACAAACACTTAATATTTGTGGAGTGACTATCACGTTAAGGGTACGTGATAATAATAATTTGATAGTTAAGAGTGGGGGGATTTGAAAAGTGAATATTTTTGCTAGGAACAATACCCTTTACAAGACAAACTTCGTTAAATGATAAGGTATTTACTATAAATATTCCTTAAAATGTGCAACTTTTTATTTTTATTTTATATAAAATAGAAATTTTATTCTAACATAAATTAAGTGTATATGTGTATAATGCTCCATTCTAGAAACTTGAATTCTGACCCTTAAACCCCACCTTGTAAATACTTATAGAGTGACTATCATGCTAAAAGTATTATCTTTTATTTTTATATTTTAAATGAATGAGAGGAATTTATTATTGCAAAAGAAACTGAGCAGGTACAGCCCAACAGGGCAAGTAGAGGAGGAATTATAAGGTCCTCATGGTGGATAAGTGACGTGGTCCACCATTTCACTAAAAGACTTTTACTTGTTTAAAATTGCTGAGTTAGAAAATTTTTTTAAACAAAAACTAATTACTGACTCAGCAATTTTAAACAAATGAGAGCCTTTTAATGGAATGATGGACAAGTGACGTGGTCCACTAGAGAACGGTATAATTTCTCTGAGTAGAGGCTACAACTCAATCTCCACAAAGATAACATTAACAAAACTCTAGGAGCCAAAGCCGGCACTGAGAAATAACGAAACAATAATGCCTCTGCATATTTTTTTTACAAACTTTGTTAGACTGTTTTATGTGTTACTTATTTGTCATTGTCATAAATTCTTCAATTTTTTCCCCAATATGTTATAGTATAGAGGACAATTATAACAAAGTGTATGTTACTATTAATAAAGAGAGGGAAGAGTTGCCTAATTGGTGGGCAACTGAGATACCAAGAGTAGTCAAAGGGTGGGAGAAGGAAATTAAAAACTTTGACTTCAACCTCCCCTCGTAGACGGCGGAAGGAGAAGGGAGTTAATAATTAGGCAACTGAGATACCAAGAGTAGTCAAAGAGTGGGAGAAGGAAATTAAAAACTTTGACCTCGTAGACGGCTGAAGGAGAAGGGAGTTAATAATTAGGCAACTGAGAAACCAAGAGTAGTCAAAGGGTGGGAGAAGGAAATTAAAAACTTTGACTTCAACCTCCCCTCGTATACGGCGGAAGGAAAAGGGAGTTAATAATTTTGAATTCAAACTTTGTGGGCGTTATCAACTTGGAAAACCCCCCTGCAAGCCAGACAAAGTTTGGTAAAGGTTGTGACTGGTGCCGTATTATCTTTTTCTTTTTTCACCAAGTTGTATATGGAGTTCAATTTATATCCTTTAATGTAACAATAACTCAATTGGTTAGAGGGAACATCCATCCCAGCTGGTTAAAACAAAAAAGAAAAAAAAAAAAAATTTCACATTTAGCTGCCAAAGTATAACTATTTTTTTTTTTTTTTGATAAAAAAATTAGTATTAATAAAATATCGACAAGAAAAATGATTAAACAATTACTAATTATACTAAAAGTTTGTAAACTAATTTGACAATATTCTAAAAGTGATTAGTGTCATATCAATATCATAATAAATAAATAAATAAATAAAAATATACAATATAGTACACAAACCACATGGATACATTTGATCACATAGTGCAGAGTCACAAGGAATGAGATGCCTATGGTCTTTATTGGCTTTTGTGACGAATTATAATTTTTAGGAAGGTCAAGAATAAATATTTTATTTTTTATTTAAAATTTCATATATATATATATATATATATAATTTTAAAAAAAATTAAAATTTCAGGGGAGCCATTGCCCCCAAAGTCAAGGCAGAGTTCTGTCCCTGCATACACACGTTCACTTTTCATTGAGAAATCGTGACTTAGTTGTTGAGTTTGTCATTTAACAAAGTAATGCTACGACTATAAATTATTTTACAATATTTATACAAATTGTTAATGTGACCAATTTTTATTGGTTCTCATCTGGGACCACCAATAATCAATGCACTACTTTAAAAGTTAATAAAAAAAATTATAAAATAGTTGTAACATTAACATTTTCCAAAGAAAAAGTGTGTTAGGACATATGTGATTCAATGTTAGGAACATATGTTATATGAAATTGGCTAATTCTTTGACAAAACGCACTTTACTTGTAATTGGGTAGATCTAGAATGTGTTTAATGCTTCAAGGAACGAGGTTTCAAGTTCAAGTGTTAAAATCATGCAAGTCTGTCCAAAAAATAAGTGAAGAAGTGCTGGATTTTAAAGCTCTACAGCTAACTCGACAGATAAGCTATTTATCGAGGTTTATGAAACTCAGTTTTTCAGAGCTAATTTCAATCCAATCCGTGAATAGATATTTGAGCTTTCTTTTCTCACAACCTTAAACATATATAGGGATTGTTTTAAGGGCCGTTATAGCTGATACAACTTAATGCAAAAGTTTTTCACAAGCATATTGTGAACCAGAGACATATGCCCTAGTTCATCTTCATATTCAAGAAGCTGCTGTGTTTGTACACCGTAGAGTTTTGTAATCAAGGAGTTTTGTGACCTTCATGTGTGATGAACTGAAAAACTTTGCAGCCAACATTTTTCTCAAGTTGGTGAGTAAGTCGCGTACTGGGATCCGTGCATCGAATTTGTTAATCACGTATTGGGAGCCGTGCATTAAAATGAAAGATTGTCACTACAGAACAAGTCCAATTGGGTATTGGGGTAAGGGTTCAACTGTAAGTTGGTATAAGGCACTGAGATTTCTTTACTTGTAACTGCTTTTGTGATAATAATGAATTCTTGAGAGTGATGACCTTAAAATCATCCGGTGGGGTTTTTGCCTTGTAGGTTTTTCCCATTCGTAAACAAATCACTATGTTAATTTAATTTCCGCTGCATTTAGTTATTTGGTGATTTGTTTGTACTACCACTCCATTGCATGCAAATTGAATTAATTAATTAATTAGGCTAATTAATTGGTTAATTCATCACAAGGGGTTAATACATTCTTGGCTTATAAAAAAGAAAGCATCCCAAGTTCCCACCTAAACTAATAATTTATGGTTGGTCCAAAGTCTTGTTTACCAAAAAAAAAAAAAAAAAATTCATGGTCTTGGAAGTTTCCTCTGTTTATGAAAACAATTGATGGTCGATTGTCGAAGCGATTACTTCGATTGGGTTTGGAAAGCGGCAGACTGCGTGTTTACGTTTTTTTAGTTGGGTCCTGTGCATTGCTCATGGGTCTTGCAAGTACAGAAAAATGCAAATCTAATTTTAAAACTGGGTCCCATGACACTATTCATACATTTAAAAATTATTTCGCTATAGTGTTTTCAATTTTCATATCCATCTCATTCATAGTCAAAGCGACTACTTTTAAAGCAGATTCAAAGTTCAGACACATCAATTAGGACTAGCTCGTGCACACATGAGTACTGTCACGTCCTTTGAGCATTTTTGTTTTCCAATTACTAGCGCTGGCCCTAGACATTCTGGGGCCTTAGGCGAGAACTAAGATTGGGCTTTTAAAAAAAATATATTTATTTATTAATTAAATTAATATTTATTTAATATTTTTATATTATAATATATTTTATTTTAAAATCTGTTTTTCTTACCTTTTGAGATGCAGATTGACTAATTAAATTTTTTTATTCAAGTTCTTCTAGCATCTCATTTTCAATTGATAATATAGCTAATCCACTTAATCTTTTTTGGGACATTGTCGATCTTAGATATGATTTTATTAATTTTGATTTTGAAAAACTTCTTTTTGCAAAAGTAACTGTAACATGTAATGTTAGTACAATTTCATAAGCAATGCATGTATTTGAAAATGAATCTAACTTTTTTATAGTTTCATTATCTTCTAACTCTTTTTGGTTAATTTTTTGCTCATTTGTGATATTTTCATCAAAATTTTGTATTGCATTTTGTTGATTACTAATAACAAATTAATTGATCCTTTTTTAGACTCAATTAATTATTTTTTTTTAAAAGTTTTCATATCCAGATGCATATTTTCTAAGTAACATTTCTAATAAAACAATATTTAAAAATAAAATAAACACCATCTATAATATATTTATAATGACTAAAATAAAAAATAACTTTCTAGCGTAAAGCAATAGAACCTGATGTATATAAAAAAGTAAGGTAAATTACAAAATTGGTCCTTATTCTTTACACTATATCTCAATTTGGTCCCTAACCTTTTAATTGTGTCAATTTAGTCCTTAACCTTTTGGTACTGTGTCAAAATGGTCCTTACTGTTAAATGATGGATAGAAAATGCTGACGTGGCTAACAACCAAAAATAAAAAATGATTTTTTTGCCACATAGACTTCCATCTAGATTGCCACATTAGCATTATAATTAAATAAAATATTAATCTTCCTTCATCAATTTATAAAGAAAAAGAAAGAAAATATTAATCTGCGTTTTTTTCCTTTCAATATTTCTTGGCATCCAAACACACTCCGAAATCAAATCCTACAAAAATCAACACTTTCAAATTTTGATTGAGTTGATTTAAATATAACCTTCACATATTGAAATGAAAACATATTCAAACATTCACATTCATAATCAAACCCACTACTCTAAAAAAAAAAAAAAAAGGATCGTAGATTGATTTGAAATGAAAACACCAATTTATGTGGTTGAAACCCAATCAAATCCATATAGCCAACCCAATTTCCTCACCCAATCTCCTCAAGCCAACTACAACCCATTTTGAGTAACACATTTGGTGGTTGAAACCCCTAAACCCAGCAAGTTTCAAGGAAGCTTAAGATTCTTAAAAAAAAAATCCAAAACAAACAAGTTACAACTCAATCATAGTCCAAGTCGAAATTGAGCATTCCATATGTGTCGATCTCCAACGAGTCCGCCATGGGAGATTTAAAAGCTTCTTGGAATGTGGTGGCAGCAGATCTGGGTTTGGGTCAATTTTAGAGTGATAGAGAAAGAGAGAGTGATTTGGGTTTGGGTCGATTTGAGAGATCTAGCCCAAAACTTAGTGAGAGTAATTGTTGAAAGTGATTCTAAAGCTTGCATAGAGGCTATTCAGGGGCTGGGTCAGAGTTGTTCATTGAGGAATTCAAGCTAGAGCTATAGTTTTTAATCTAGCAGAGGCTTTCAGTGTATGTATTTTCAACTGGGTTTGTAGGGAAGCTAATGTATTGGTTGGGTGATCTTTGAAGAATAGGTTTTTTTCTTTCTTTGATTTAGGTTCAGGCTCCAAGCTTTTGTTGACGTTTTCATATAGGAGGTTTGCCTTCTCTAGTTTTTCTTTTAGATTTTTTATTTTATTTTAATGTAGACATGTTTGATTATTAGTAAAGTGCAGGAAAAATTAAAAGAAAGTATAAAGAATATGAAAATTTTGGTTATTTGAATTTTTTTCATTTAAATACTGATGTGATATGTTTAAATGTTAAATAAATTTTTAATTATCATTTAATTTTGGACGTGAGGTTAGTCACAATTTTTTTTAAGGTTATGCTGATATGACATTCCAAATGGTAGTTGACGTAGTATAAAAAATAATTTTTTATTATTATGCTTGACACATCAGCTTTTTTTCATCTATGAGATAATGATCGGGATTAATTTGACATGATGCTGAAAAAGTTAATGATCAAATTGACACAATTGAAAGGTTATTAACCAAATTAAAATATGGTGTAAAAAACAGGAACTAAATTTGTAATTTACCCAAAAAAAAATACTATTGTAGCTCTAGTTTTACCGAACAAGAAGTATCTAGCAATCTCAAGTTCTCAACATGCATAAATATAAAAACACAATAAAAATAAAAAAATCGAAAGCCTAGACAGAAGTACAACTTCACCCACACATAAGTCTTATTGACTTATTTGATAAGACTCCACCCCAAAAAAAAAAAAAAAAAAAAAAAAAAAAACCGATCCTATTAAGTACCTATAACCAAAAAAAAAAAACAAAAAACAAAACCGATCTTATTAAGTACCTATAACCAAAAAAACAAAAAAAAAAATAAATAAATAAATAAAGGAAGCAAGATTTAAAAGACAAAACTCCGAGGCCCACGGCCCCAGCCAGAGGTAAGAGTCATAAAACTCCAGTCCACCCACAAGTCTTATTTGATAAGACTATAAGATTCCACCCACAAAATCACGGCACCATCTGGATCTGCAGAGGAAAAATCATATAAGAAAGAGACAGAATAAAATCATACCCGGAGAGCATAGAGTTCAAAATTTTGGGGTCCCTTCTACTTGGGGGGCAATGTTCAGGGCCAGCCTTACCAATTATCATTATTTTTTATTTCTCATCCACATACTGCATAATCTTTTATATATATATATATGGAATTCTCAATAGTGAGTTGTACTAGTTATCAGATATAGATCTAAAATTAGGAGATTGAAACATACCAAAAATACCCACAAATCAGGTCTATAAGTCATCTTCATAGTCTTTGAAAAAGACTTTTAAGATAGATTACCATGTTAGGACTATAAAACAAGTTTATAGCATCAACAAGGAGTATGAAACATGCTACTTGTTACCCTTTGCAGCTTTGAAAGCTCATAGGAAAGATGGACATAAGTTCATTCACATAGGTTTAGTCCTATATATATATATATATATATGTATATATATCATACAAAAGCTCAAAAGTTCCGTAACCAATCCTCAATTAATGTGTCTGATCTTATGAATAACCCACATAGAAATATGGACATGGTCTTGAAATTGACCTTTACATGGTGGTTATGGTGGTTGAGATTGGGTGTAGCAGACCCACAAATCAATCTGCTAAACAGTGGTTGCAGCCAATACAATGTGTCGGATGTGTCCAACTTCTACACCAATCTAAACGCAACGTTCTTAGACCTCAGAACACAGCTGAACAACAACAAATACTTTGCAACTGCACAGCAAGTGGTAGGTTCGGAATCAGCCTATGCCTTGGTGCAGTGCAGGAACTACCTGTCTAATGCTGACTGTCTAGCTTGCTTCACCGCCGCCGTGTCTCAAATCCGCAATTGCTCTGCCGCCAACGGTGCCCGTGTCATCTATGATGGCTGCTTCCTCAGGTACGTACCACCACCATGCTAGCTGCTTTTATGCTTTTTCTTTTTTTGGTCAACCATAATTTTAAGGGAGTCAGAGTGTAGGACTAGCTTTTGATCCATCACAAAAATTTCTTATCAAGGTTTTTGAAAATATAATCACACTATATAATAATGAGATTAGAATTGTGAGTAAAAAGAGTGAAAAAAAATCTTAATATAAAACATGATAGTAGAATAAGATAACAACAGTTCTAATAATTTTTTTTTTTTTTAAACCTAACGATTATAATAATTATGTAAAATAAATCTGTGTAAAAAAACATCTCTAAACACATGCCATCTCTAATATGCCAGAATACGTATATAATATATATATATATATATATAATTGAATATTAATTCAACTACCCCCCCACCCCCCAAAAAAAAAAAAAAAATTCTATATTGATTCAACTAAGGACTGGATTTCAAATAGACCATAGTATTATTATTCAGGACTGATTTGGTAATGTTATTCTAATAATTGTTTGTATTTTTTGGAAATACATGTGAGTGAAAAAGTGTGTGAAGACACGTGAAATGTTGTTTAAAAAATAAAAACATATGTTTAAACACATATACCAAATGGTTCTATATATTCGGCGGATAAGTTGAAAACGCTACTCTACCATACAAATTCAATTTTTTAGTACGTCTCCTTCATTTTCCCAAATCAGGTTGTTACTTGATGGAAGGGTCCAAATTAAGATTTACTGAACAGTGAAAATGATGTTTATTTTTGTCTGCATTCTGCACTCCTTTTATTTGCTATAAACAACATATTTTCTCCTTATACTTTAAAATTTTTCAAATGCTTCAGTTTAATCTATATACTTGCAGTTTTTTGTTTTTTTTTTTTCTAAAATTCTTATTATTTTTACATGATTAGTGAAAAATAACGATTTTTTTTTCTTTTAGAATACTAAATATTTTTAATACACACATAAAAAGAGGTGATAAAATTTTTTAAAGAATAATTACAATATTATATATTTAAAAAGATCTAACTCTTAGATATTCAACCTGACAAATAAAATTCTCACAATAGCAAAATTTCAAAGATTAGGAAGCACGTCACAAAGGTGACAAATTCGAATAGACATAATTCAGCAAAAAATAAATCGAATAGACATAGCGTCAACTTGTTGGGTGTTTTCCCACTTTATGACTTTTTTTTTTTGTTTTTTTTGGGAGAAGCCCACTTTATGACTTCTGAGATAAGAGTCCTTGTGGGGTCCAATTCTCATGAGTGTGCTGTGTGCAGCCAACCATTATAGAACCCAAGAAAATAAATGGGTTATTTGACCCAAATGGGTCACATGTCGTCTAGCCCAAGTTTCATAGGTCACTGCCAAAAACAATTACGGGTCATTTGCCCCAAATAATTGTAGGCCATTTACAGGTCATTTAGCCCGAATTTGGTGTATGGGTAGTCCAGTTTGGTAGATCATTTAGCCTGACTTGGGGTGCAAGTCATCTGGCCTAGCTTAGGTTTGGGTAACCTTGTCTGGTGGCTCCTTTAGGTTCTGTTGTGCGGAGTCAAATATTTGGGTCCGAAGTCTAGGAGTCAAATACGTGGGTCGGAAATCTAATAATAAAAGAAGAAAAAATGGCATGAGACCCAAAGCCAATATTTTTCTTGTTGGGTTTGTTTTTTGGGTTTATTCAGAGAGTTTCACATTTCTTCATGTGAAATGTTTCACAATATGAGATATCTACATTTTAAACATGATTATAAAAAAGAAAAATGAATATGATGCGAAATAGCATGAAAATTATTGGATGAGAAAGAATCAAAACACATTTATTTATGCACAAACCTAAGTCTTACTCATTGCAAGTTTTGTTATGTTTTATTTGGCATTTTGTGCATGGGTGCTTGCCATGTGACCAAACGCTTGAACAATGTGTGGATAGATATGAGTGTGTGTATATATATAAATGAAACATTAACAGTCATACTTGTTACATCATGTACTTTCAATTTAACCATAAAAATTTACAATAGAATGTTAAGTAATTTGTTTGATGTTGTAATAAGTGATAACAACTTAGCTAGGACTCTTATATTTGGTAGCCAAATCAACATATTCAAAAATTTTTATAAGCTTATAATCTCCCATCTCTTTTAGGTAGTAACTAAAACCATTTGTTTCATTAATGGAAGTTTCATGTTAGATACTTTATTTACATTTTTTGTCTTTAGGTATGAGAGCAATAGCTTCTTTGACCAAACCACTCTGCCTGGTAATCAAGGGATTTGTGGGAATCGGACTGCATCACAACCTCATGCTTTTAGTACAGCTGTGGACGGATTGTTAAAAGATCTCCAAGTAGCAACACCTAGGATTAATGGTTTCTTTGCTGCGAGTAAGAGAGAAGTGGTTGATAGTAGTGGTAATGCAACAGTGTATGTTGTGGCACAGTGTGTTGAAACAACTACCGAGAGTGGTTGTCAGAATTGCTTGAATGTCGCATCCAACAGTATACAAGTTTGTGTTACTAATATAGATGGTAGGGCAGTTGATGCTGGATGTTTTTTGAGGTACTCAGATAAACCCTTCTTTGCTGATAACCAAACTACTGATATCAGTTCCTTCTTAGGCAATGGTGAGTTTTGATGGAGATCTTTTTTTTTCTAAATGTATTGCTATATAGCTAGTCACTGCATCAAATTTTTTCATAATGTTGAACTATAGTGGAATTTGCATATTTTGAAGTATTGAAATTAATGATGCTTGATCTTTAATAATAGGAGGTTCAAGCAACAAGAATGCCATCATTGGAGGAGTAGTTGGAGGTGGAGGTGCTCTTCTCATTATAGCTTTGTTTGTCTTCTTTATAATGATAAGAAGGTCCAAGGAAGTTCGTAGAGGTAATAACACCAAGGTTTTCAATAAAATTTAAATTATGATTTTTTATGTTTTATTTGCGAG
The DNA here is from genome assembly GCF_001633185.2 of Quercus lobata. Classification (NCBI taxonomy): domain Eukaryota; kingdom Viridiplantae; phylum Streptophyta; class Magnoliopsida; order Fagales; family Fagaceae; genus Quercus; species Quercus lobata. Next base: position 54,586,107 of record NC_044905.1, on the reverse strand, counting down.
GACAAGAAATTATAAATGTTGTTACATTATTTTTCATTTTTCCTTTTCAAATATATATATATATATATATATATATTTATTTTGAATAAGTAACTTTAGATACATCAATATTTGTATGAGTTTTTCAACATAAATGAAAGGAACATAATTGCTTTCCTCCATAACAGGTGACATTTTAGGGGCAACTGAACTACGAGGCCCAGTGAATTACAAATACAATGATTTAAAATCTGCAACAAAAAATTTCAGTGAAGAAAACAAACTTGGAGAAGGAGGCTTTGGTGATGTATACAAGGTAAAAGTCAAGAAACTTAAAGAATCGTTGCCCGCTCTATATGACTCATTTTTTTCATTGTCGTTTGTTGCAATCAAATTTCCATATTCAATTCACCCTCGCATTTATCATCATCTTGTTTTGTGGTGGGCTAATTTTCATTTCTTTGTCTTTGCAACATTGACTAGGGTACTCTGAAAAATGGGAAGATGGTTGCTGTTAAGAAACTAGCTATAGGCCAATCTTCTAGGGCAAAGGCCGATTTTGAGAGTGAAGTGAAGCTTATAAGCAATGTTCATCATCGAAATCTGATCCGTCTTCTTGGGTGTTGTAGCAAAGGACCAGAGCAAATTCTTGTCTATGAATACATGGCAAATAGTAGCCTAGATAGATTCTTATTTGGTAAGTTAAATTCATCTCTTTAATCTTAAGAAAGCTTGATCATTTATAATTGGAAACTATGTTAAATTCACATGCATGCATTTAATTAACTCCAAAAAAAGGCTAATTTATTATTTCATGTAAAAGAGAATTAGTTCTCTTTAGTAACAAATTTTGGATGGTTTGATTTCTTCGTTCTTCAATCTTTGTTTTGGGAACTTTCAATCCCTCTTGAGACTAGAAGGCTTTGATTTTCTAGACCACAATTGCCCTGGATTGGTGGGAGGTTAAAGAGAATTGAGATGGTTTTGTTGTGCTAAAATGGAGGAAGCATGTGAAAGTAGATTTCTAGACCGCAATAGTTTCATTTTTGATCTTGAAACTATGGATATATATACAAACTTGAAACTTGTTTGATTTTGGGGCCATCCTCATTTGACATTGAAACTAGTAAGAAATATTATTGAAATGTTGAGAGAAGTGGTAAGAAAATAGTGGTGGAAAATGGAAAGGGATGTTCAAATATAATTAAAGGATAGATTCAAAAGGAAGTTAAAGCTAAAGGACAATGTAAAGCAACAACTAAATGGAATCATGACAATGTCAAGATGAAGCTATGGTCTTTTTGTTTTAATTATCCTGGGGAAGAAATATTGGTGTATGCTATTAGTAAGTAGAGTACGTTTTCTATTCTTGAAGCTTTTCTAAATGCATGCAAGTTATTATAAACTTTTGCTTTGAAGTTCAATAAATTGTTCACTCAATTATATAAGACTTAAAAAAAAATTGAAGTTGAAGCAAATTCCAAATTTAATATCAATGATGCAAACAGTTATTGACTTGTTTGTAAAACTTATATTTAATTTATACATGCTATTGGGAAATAGGTGAAAGACGAGGCTCTCTCAATTGGAAACAACGGATTGATATAATTTTGGGTACAGCCAGGGGACTTGCCTATCTACATGAGGAATTCCATGTATGTATAATTCATAGAGATATAAAAACCGGCAACATTCTCTTAGATGATGATCTCCAACCCAAGATTGCAGATTTTGGGTTAGCAAGGCTTCTACCCGAGGATAAAACTCATCTCAGCACCAAATTTGCTGGAACATTGTAAGTTAATTAAACTAGTAAAAATCATTTCCTCAAAAAAAAAAAAAAAAACCTAATAAAAATCATCCTTTGTCCATCAACCAAGCTTTACCATATAAATCTTGACCAAACTTTACTCGATTTCACCTATGTTGAATTCTTTAAAAATAGTTTAAGATTATGGTAAAATTCTTATCCTAATAACATAATTACAACAACCAAGGCTTACTCCTAAAATGTTTGGATAGTGAATCTTTAATAGACTAATTAGGGTTGACCATATATATTATTTTTGGGTTTGACTTATTTCTAGTACTTTTTTAATTGGACATGTCCTTTTGTTTTAAATATATAATTGCAAGTGGTAGTGGCCGGGTTTTAATTTCCACATTTTATATAGTTAGTAAGTGATGTGACCGTTTCTCATTAAAATAAAAATAAATTTCTTTTTAAAAAGTATAAAAGGTAAGCTAAACCCATTATTTTCTATCATTTTAATCTATCTAAAGTCGCACAATTTGTTTTCTCCTTTATTTACATATATATATAAATATATATATATATATATATATATATATTCATACAGATGAAAATATTATCTATTGATTCACATGTTGCACTTTTAGGATAGGTATAGAGAGAAAAAATCCAAAGATTTTACATAGTAGTACTTGTGATAAAAAAAAAAAAAAAAAAAAATTAGACTATTTCTGCTCATATTTATCTGCACCCTTATTCACCATTCAAATTTAAGTAAAAGAAATAGTAATTGGGCATTATTTATTTATTTGAATGGTTTCCCTTTGCAAATAATCTCACTATAATGAATACAAAAATGGCTGAAGTTTCGTCAAATTTGATAGGATGACATCCAATCACAGTTTTTTTTTTTTTTAAATTATAAATATATATATATATATATATTTATATATATAAGGTTGTTAAAACACAATGTCCTTATTGCAAGATATGTGCTAAGCAAATAGGATCTATATGCCAAGAGGATTATCACTAATTAGTTCTTTTTTATTCTTTATTTTTTAGCTGAATAGTTCTTTTTTGTTCTTACTATTATGGATAACTAATTTGATCTACCCCTCAGAGGATATACGGCACCCGAGTATGCAATCCATGGTCAGCTATCAGAGAAGGTAGATACTTATAGTTTTGGGGTTGTTGTACTTGAAATTATATGTGGCCGAAAAACCAGCGAGGTCCAGCATGTTTTTGATGGCGAATACCTCCTTGAACGGGTAATTTCCCAAATCAATATGGTTTACTATTCTCAAACTTAACAACAAACGCAGGAAACATATATCTACTGCATCTCCAAAAACACAAGTAGTTTTAGTTACTAGGTTCTTCATTTTCTTCATTTGATCTAGATACAACTTGCAAGTGTGTGATAGGTAGACATGGCAAAACGGGCGGGTCGGGTCAATCGGGTTGCGGGTCAATCGGGTCACGGGTCAAAAAGGGTCATTTTAAGCGGGTTAAAAAGGGGTTCGGGTCAATCGGGTTGCTGGTCGGGTCGGGTTGACCCATATTTTTCATATGAAATTTATTTTATTTTATTTTATTATTTTTTTATAAAGAAAATAATATGTATTTGCCATTTGGAAAGTTATGTAACATATTACTTGTTGTAAAATGCATTATTTTGAATATATCACTTATATCAAGAATAAACTTAGCTAAACTTATTAATACTTATTCAATAATTTTAAAATTATACAAATCCTAACATTGCTATCTAAAACAAAACAACACAGAGATAAGTAAAACAAATATACAAGTTTTATTTTTACACAATATCAATATTTCAAAAAAAAAAAAGTTACAAATGAATTATTGGATAACTCATTTGATAAAGAATAAAAACATATAAGAAAGTTAAAATTTTGAAAATTAATTTTATAATCTATTATCAATTATAGTTGACACTCTATTTCAATTTGAGATATAAATTAAAATTTGATTGCTTACTTATTTATACCTAGTCTCTTTTATGAAGATCATATCATTGTTAAGCAACATACACTCTAGAAAATATCATAATTTATTTTGAAAAGCCGTTTATTTTAAACATAAATTGTTAAAAAAATAGATCTAAGCATTCATAATTTATGTTAATTTGATACTTTGGCTTTACTATTTTCACATTTGTGAATGTGTCTCACACATATCTACAATTTTAAATCTATTTTTAACTCTACTGTAACTAGATTATCTTGGCATGTACTTTGCTATTTAATATCTAAAAATCTTTACTCATTACAGAATGCTCAACAATTTATTTTTCGATTAATTAGCATGCAGTTATGTAAATGTATCAATTGTTTCCTTAAAACTTACAATAATCAATTAAACCAATATTGTCTTAATTTCACTATTTTTTTTTTACCCAAAAAAAAAAGTTTTAAGAAAATGGTTTAAGTTCGGGTCGGGTTGACCCACAAAAAACACGGGTCGGGTCACGGGTCAACTCATTTTTGCTTCGGGTCAAAAAAATCGGGTTCGGGTCAGGATTTTTCGGGTCGAGTCGGGTCAGAAAATTCTGACCTGTTTTGCCATGTCTAGTAATAGGGAAATGCTTGTTAGGCTATCTAGAAATACTTAGTTGGCCTTCTGCTGCTTATCCTAAAATTCTTAGAGGTATGAAAAAAGAAAGAAAGAAGATGAAGCTAATTTCACATATCATTTATGTTTCAATTATTAAGATAAGAAGAACCAAATTTAATTTTCCATGTCATTTATGTATTAAATATAGTGCTTATATTAACCCCCAATCACTTAATGGATAAGAGACATTGTCTAGTTCTTAAAAACATTGTTTACACTACCGCACACTCTTGGTGCGATGGTTACTCTATAAGTATAAGTGTTTGTGGGGTATGGGGGCGAAGGGCCGAGATTCAAGTCTCTAGGAGTATACTTTGATTAAACTAGAGTAGAATTTGTATCTTGGCAAAAAAAAAAAAAAAAAAAAAAAACTGCTTACATTTTTCTAGCTCATTATGGGTTTCTTCTTATTTATGGTGCAATTATAGGCATGGAAATTGTATGAGAATAACAAGCATTCAGAGTTGGTGGAAGAAACCTTAAACCCAGAAGAATATACAGTAGAAGAAGTGAAAAAAATGGTAGAGATCGCTCTGATGTGCACACAGTCACCAGCTTCTGTAAGGCCTTCAATGTCTGAAGTTGTTGTTTTGATTAAAAGCAAGGGATCAATGGAGAATAGGCCACCTACTAAGCCAGGCTTCGTTGATACTGATAGAAAAGTCCGTGGAGACACATCCACTTCAACCGGATCCTCCGCATCTAATGCCACTGCCTCTATCTCTCAACTCTCTGCTCGCTAATCTAAATAATATATGAAATTCTTGAGTGACTTCTATGTATAAAGTTTGATAGTTTCCTTTAATTTTGTTCTATCTTATGTGTGTCGAACATGGAACTTCAGGTTATGAAATTCAATTCATGTTACTTTAGCTCACCCCAAATTATACATATAAATCTAACAGTTAGAGAAAATTGGTATCTATTAGTCAAAATAAAGATAAAAAGAAAGGGATTTGGCTTCCCTCGAGTACTTTTTTAATTGAAAGTCTCGTTTTGTTTTAAATACATAATGGTAAGTGGTAGTGAATTTTAATTTTCACCTTTTATTTAGTTAGTGGATGATGTAATAGTTTCTCATTAAAACAAAAAGGAGATTTTAGTTAAAAAGGTACTGAAGGTAAGCCAAACCTAAAAGAAAGCGCTATTTTATCCCCTTAACACCATTGATTGAGTCTCTTTCTTCTTCTTTTTAAAAATCAATCTTGTGTCAGGACTCTATAAAAGTTATTAATCATGAAAAATTGGATTAACTTGCCTCAAACTACCATATAAAAGGGAAAGTCTATAGACACAATTTTGCACTCGGTTGATGGGGTAAATTGTTTATAGTTTGTAAGAAAGTAAGTGGTGAGTTCAAATAAAAATTAGTAAAAATTTGTTAACTCATCTATTGTGAAAAATGTTATAATTTTTTTTTTGTGTCTCTATAACATCACTCCATATAGAAAGAGGGAGGAGATATCTAGCGTAATTGATGTTGATGTGAGAGATAATGAGCTTCTGTGAACGCGCCTTTCTAGGTGGCTGGGTTTGCTTGGTGGTCATCCAATCTAGATGCTTCTACAACTAGGCCCATGCTTAGTCTCTACTTATCATCAATTGAGTTGACTCTTAGTGATTGAATTACTTTTCACTAAGTTCCATTGGTAGGCGACTCATGTGGTAGTGATATAATCCAATCACACATTGGCAATTGTGCAAATTGTGTCAAAGTATGGCCAAGTGTGCGCTCATAGAAGAGTTGAATGTGGCTAGGTTGCTATTAATCGCATGGAGTGAGTCAGGCTAGATTGTGTGGTCAAGCAATGGCCCAACAAGGACTAGACATGACTTTCCTTTTGATCAATCAAATGCAATGTATTTAGCCAAGTTGTCTTGTTGGTTTGATGGACCTCGACCTAATTAGGCTGGTCCGACCTAGGCTTCTAGCGTTTGCCCCTTCTAGCACAGGCCTTTTCTAGAAATTTTTGGAGCAACTACTTTCTTTATTTGCTACCAAGATTGTGGAATTTCTATGGTCATCTTTGAATTCTTTTTTTTTTTTTTTTTTTTTTGTAAAAATTTTCCTCTAATAGTTTAAATTTATCTTTAAAGGAAAATTCTAGAACCAAACCCGGGCTGCCTTGAGTCCAACATTTCCCGGTAATTATTTTTTCCTTTCACAATCTGGAGCCTTTGGCTCCATAGAACAAAGTGGGGTTTAAAAATGCTTCTGTAAACCATAACTTGATCAAAGAAGTGAAGTACCAAGCCATGGAGTTCCAATACTGTGCTGCTCAAATTCGAGAGGTAAAGAGTAAGTAAACAATTAAAGTAAAATGGTACAATTCGGAAGATGGATGGCACAAGCTCAACACTGATGATTCCACACTAGGGAATCCTAGCTTAACTAGTAGTTGAGGTGATCAGAGATCATATAGGGTGGTGGATTAGGGGCTTTACCCGATACATAGGGGTGACAACCAGTGTGGATGAAGAACTTTGGGCTATTGGATGTATTGGTAAATAAATGAAGTGGTAAATGGAATAGGATTTGAGGTATTGGGTGTATTGTAAAATGATATGGTATAATAGATAAAAGTAACTTTTTAGATGGTAAAGTAGTAGATTTTATAAAAACCGAGATGCTAATGCTCTAAGGGATAGGTTTTCAATGTGTTTAAATCTAATTTTATGGCTGTAGAAATTGAAATTGATGCTATTGTTTTTTTTGATTGAGTGTTTGAACCTTTTAGCGGCAATCTAGATCATGCTACTCTTATGACGGATTGCAAGAATCCACTGAGACATTTTTTGCAAGACAAGGTGACCCACTGTTTCCATGAGGCAAATTAGTGTGTAGATGCGATGGCAAGGAAAGAACCAAATCTTATTCAAGACTTTGTTGTTTTTGCCCCCTATGTGAGGCTTTGTCCTCATGACTCTGTTTATGCTTCCTAGTTAATGAAAGACCCTTTGTTTACCCAAAAATGAAGAAGATAATATTGCTAGTGGCAAGCGAAGCACTAAACAAGTGATAATATTGGATTAAAAAAAAATATTTTGGGCATTAGAGACTTTTGGTCAAAAATTAATTAAATTTTGTTCCGTTACTTCCAAATCTTCATAATTTTGGGAAGAACGAAAAATTAGAGTTTTGAGGGAAGAAGAAAGGAATGTGTGTTCTCTCAAAACCATTTCATTCTCCTTCTACTTAAACTCTCAAACGAACAAATGACCTTTTTATTCTCTTTGATTAAACTCCAAAACAAAAAAATAAAAAGAAAATTCTAAATTGATTCTTTCTATTCAATTCCTTATTATCTATTTGCTTACACTTACACTGGAATGTAACTAGCATCTTGGAGCCACCTACAAAGAATTTCTTCATATAATTATTTAGTGTGTATGGGATGAGGAGCTACATACATATTGAGGGCCAATTAGGTACTCAAAGTTTCTAGATACTTTTGGTTAACAAAATAAAAATAAAAATTGCCCCTTTATTTACAATTTTATTTTATATAAAAATAAAAATACTCTTGGCATGATGGTCACTTTAGGAGGAAGTTTAACACATATATATACATCTTGTATTAAAAAAAAAAAAAATTGGATCTCTTTTGGCACCCTATCCAATTTTTCCTACTATTTTAAAGAGCATTCACATCAAGGTTCTCAAAAGATATAGCTTTTAGCAACTTAAAAATTTACTTTTTTTTATCTATTTTAACAACTCACTTTACAAAACACCCAACATCAATGATTTTTTTAGCATTAGCATTCAACATAATAAAATAATATATTCAACACAATAAAATACTTTATCAAAACATTCACGCGTGTATGGGGGGAATAAAAATTTCTTTTTTGCTTTAACATTCGGCTACAGCCTACAGTGAGCTGCTAGAAATAATAGCCCATGTAGCTAAGACTAAATTTTTTTTTAACTTTATCTTCTTTGATGTAGTGCTTTTTTAGTGGGTTGATTGCTATTATAGATTTTTAGTTAGCATTCTTAATATGAATGCTCTAAATACCTAAAATCTTATCTATCCATTGGAATAGTCACTTCCCTTGAAAAAGAAAGAACTACATGGAGTTGTAACCCTAATTTTGAAGGAAATTAGAAAGAAATATACAAAACGAAATTTTGAATTTAATCTAGTAAATGGATTGTATTATATGTCAACTAATATGATCAAGTACCTTAATTTTAAACTTAAAAAAAAAAAAAAAAAAAAAAAAATTACACTTTACTACCCTAAATTATATTTCATATTATGATTTGCACTCTAAACTTTTTGAATGCTCGTTTTGCATCCAACGTTTCATGAGATTTATGAGGTTCTAGATTTAAAATTGGTGTGTATAGGTTGTGAGGACTGCAAAATGGTGGCTTAAGGCCTAGTTCTAAGGTCCCCAATAAAATAAAATAAAAAACTGCTACCCCTTTTATATATAAAAAAACCCCATCTCATGGTAAAAAGGCTCAAAATTGTAAAGTGATGTTAGGAATACTACAAATTTTATCATATGGATCTTACAAATAGATGTGTTACTAATCACAAAAAAAAAAAAAAAAAAAAAAAAAAAAAAAAAAAAATAATATGATGTGGTTAGAATATGATTGACCACTTAAACAACATACTAATAATCTCTATCCCCTTTTTAACACAAAAACAAAAATTTATAATGACACATTGTCTTAATCAAGATAAAGTGAACATCATTTCTAAATTACTTTTTATTTCTTTTTGTTAAATTTAATGTTAGAACCATAATATTTGATTCTCTATATGAAATTAACTTTAGTTTGGTTAGTATTGATTCATCAAATTATTTATTTAACTTACCAAATTAACATTAATTTGGTTAGTATTACATAAATTTAGTTAATTGATATTTAAATATAAAATGTCTTACTTAAATTTATTGTCTTAAAGCATTCCCATCCACTTATGCAAAAAAAAAAAAAAAAAAAAAAAAAAAAAATCCTCACTAAAAGACCTCTTTATCTATTTTACATAACCACTCACTAAAAGACCCATTTATCTATTTTACATATATAACTACTTTTACAACACACCATACATCTCATTCTTTATTTTATAATGCATCACATTAAAATAATTAATCTTACTTTAATGCTACTGTGGGAGAGAGAGAGTCAAACAGTAGAGGAGAGAGATTAAAAAAGGAATAAAAACTCTACACAAAGTCATAGTGATTATTTAAATATACATAAAAAATCTGTGCAAAATGCCCCACTAGATATGAGATGTTTATATGTATTTTTGTGAACAATATAATATCACACATTTTGCATTTAGATGGATTTTACATTATCCAATGAGAATACTCTTAGGGCCTATTTGGTTAGAGGGGTTGAAAATTAAGTAGGAGGATGGAAGATTGGGAAGGGATAGAAAAGTGGGAGGATAGAAGATATTTAGTTTTCTCTTATTTGTGTTTGGTTGAGAAGATAGATAAGTGGAGAGATGAAAAACTCATTTGTTAGGTTGAAAAAAAAAAATGAAAGGATGGAAAATAAAGTTGGTATAAATTTACAATTATATATCTATTAGTAAAATAACAAGTAATACATTTTTTTATTAAGAAATTGTGTATGGACACTTCAAATTATATATTAAAAGAAAAAAAAAAATGAATGAGAAGTATTGGAAAAGATCCAAACCAAAGAAGAAGAAAAAAAAAAGAACAAAGAAAAAGAATGAACCGTAACAGACTGAAGAAGAAGAAAAAAAGTAAAATAAAAAACTGAAGTAAATAGAATAATACTTATAAATATAGAGACACAAAAATCAAAGAAAAAAAAAAGATGAGAGGCAAAGAAGAAAGAACCCATTTGCACGAGAGTATTTTGGTTAGCTAATTTTCATGAGCATTTTCCATTCAGTTTTCTTCTCATTTTGGAGAGAAATGTTTTTGGTGGCCCTGGGAGAAAACACCCGAGTCCTATTAATTTTTTTTCCTCTCTGTCCTCCAACCGAACGCTCACTAAAAATATTTTATCTCTACTTTTCTCTCCTAAATTTTTCATCCTCCCTAAAATCTCTCCAACCAAATAGACCCTTAGACTCCAAATTATATCGAGTCGCTTGGACCGACAAAATTGAGAAAATGGTTAGGTGTTCAAATTAGACACCCACGATTAATAATAAAAATTGCGGGGCTTCCACTTAGGGCTTTAACCAATTAGACAATTGCCTTAGTGGTATGGTGGAAGAGCCACCCAGTTAGGAGTTCAATTTATACATACCCTCTATGTGCTGCCTCACTTGGCTAGATGCAATATGCATTCCAACTAAACTAATAATTAAGGACTTCTTCCGGTTCTCGTCCTTTAAGCATCTTTTCATTTTCTTTGTTTCTCATCCACATACTGCATAATCTTCTCTTACATACATTCGTAAGACAAAATTCCACAAGTTCCATATTTACTACTAAGGTTGAAGATGAACCCACATAGAAAGATGGATATGGTCTTGAAAATTACCTTTACGTGGTGGCTATGGTGGTTGAGATTGGCTGTAGCAAACTCACAGATCAATCTGTTAAATAGTGGGTGCAGCCAATACAACGTGTCCCGCGTGTCAAATTTCTACAACAATCTAAACGCAACGTTCTCGGACCTAAGAGCACAGCTGAACAACAACAAATACTTTGCGACTGCACAGTAAGTGAAGGGTTCGGAACCTGTCTATGCCATGGTGCAGTGCAGAAAGTACCTGTCTAATGCTGACTGTGTTGCTTGCTTCACCACCGCTGGGTCGAAAATTCGCAACTGCTCTGCTGCCAACGGTGCCCGTGTCATCTATGATGGCTGTTTCCTCAGGTAACACCACTGTGATTGTGCTCTGGTTCGTATGTTGTTTCACTTTGCTGACAGCGCACCTATTTTCTATCTCGTAGTGATATGGAGATAGAGATTTCTTTTTTCTTCCTATTTGTTTCTACATCTTGCGAAATCTATTCCAAGGGGTGAGGTCATGCCCAAGCTTTGCCAACTTCTAAAATCTCTCACTCACATGTAGTGGGCATGACCAAGCCATGCATATATCTCTCGTGTCATTAATTTCCTAGCGATGCCCCTTTAGACCACATCTTCAACAGTCATAAACAATATGCCAAAGTAGCAGACCACATCTTCAATGGTCATAAACAGTATGCCAAAGAAGCGGATAATATATTATAAGTTTGTCTAAAAAATTCTATATATTACTATCGTGTTTGTATGTTTTAATAAGTATTAATGTTTCTGAAAAAAAACAAATATAGGGATGTTTATCCCACATCGATTGTGTGTGTTAAAGTTTCAGTCCTTATAAACCCAGGTTACTACTACAAAAGTTAGGTCTTTTTTGTGGTGATACTCTGGTTATATAATATATTATAAGCTTATTTAAATAAATAAAAATAGTAGACAATAAAATCTCTAACTCGTGACATGGTCAAAGGTCAGACACGACTCGGGCGCTTAGTGCCCCCTTCTATATAAAGGCCCCCAAACATTTTTCCTCTACTTTTAAGAAGTTTCAAACAATTGAGTAATGCTAGAAAAAATGCAACTTTAAGTACATGAGGCTTACAAATATATGTAACAATCATAGAAATTTTGAAACTGTTAATCCAATAAAAATTTATTAGGTGATGGGTTCAAGTTATATTTGATGTAATTATTTAATATAATTTGTAGATGTTGACAACTTATTAAATGCATTTTTTAATTGCTTTTTTTGATTGATGATATATCTTTGTAGGAAAAAATTTAGTTGTAGCCGAAGGCTACCTTACTCAATATCTTTTTATTGGAGGTGAATTTTGACAAATTCACCATTGGATTACATGTTCTTTTTATATCCTCCATACTTGCAAAGAACATGCAATTCAACGGTTAGATTTACAAATATGTAATAATGTTTATTTTATTGAGTAAGATTAATGTAGCCTTAGGTTATAACCAATCTTGTAACTAAACTTTGTCCATCTTTGTAAGCCTCAAGTTTTAAAATTTATAAGGAAAAAGTTTGACTATAAAATTGATTGTAGCCTTAGACTACAACTTCCTTTAAAAAAATTAATATTGCTATATATTTTGAAAATCTAACTGTTGGATACATATTTTAAATTTTGTACCAATCAGATATTATTTACTATATGATCTATAAGTTTATATTTTATGCATAATTTTAAGTTATAAAAACTTGTAATTTAAATAATTTATTAATGACATAGTTATTGATCTTTAACATACTTATACGAGAGAGAGAAGATATAAAATCCTTGGACAAAAATAATTAGTGAATAGAATAAATGCACCTACTCATTAACACAAAATGAATTAAATACTTTGGTATAAATGCAAAGGTTTAATGATCTAGCTAGAAGACAAATCCTTAGAGCACTATTAAGGATTTTCAAAACCAACAAGAAAAAGAAGAAAAAAAAAATCTAAACCCGGCACATTTCCTCATAGGTTGGACTCTAACTGCGAAATTCCCACGTGCATGGAAGCAAATGCTATCTAAAAATATTAAAGTTGAACAATTTCTAGCCATCTGGCACTTCCTCACTGGCGTGTGTGTGTCGATGATGTTAGCATATGTCTGTATGTATGTAAATAAACGAAAAACAAAAACAAAAAAACAAAACGAAACATAACCATCTTGCTTGTTATATCATGTATTTTTTGAAGGGACAAAATCTAGCATAGTGGGCTTTCACCATATTGGGCCTGACGGATCCGAGCCCATGGGCCAGCAACAGTAGAGCCCAGGGGCCTAGAGCAGTTCCGTATCCTTGTCGCACACGTAAAGTCTCCAAGGAAATCAGAAACCTAGCGCAAAGAGCATTCCGGAAGATACGCGCGTTAATCCCCTCTACAAGGAAATGTCTTGTCCATCACGTTTGGGATTACTCAAGAGGATTCCTATAAGGAAAAGACTTCCGCATCAAGGAGGAGAGGTCAACCTACTACTATAAAAGCCTCAATACCCTCGCAAATCAAGGTACGCATAATTTACCATCTCTAGCACTCTAGAGTTGAGAACAATTCTAACTTGACCGTCGGAGGGTATTTGGTCGACACCACACCGGTGCCCACGGCGAGATCACTTCTTTCTTCTTGCAGGTTGTTAGCTTAAGCGAGCGTGGACCATGTAGCTCACTGGTGATATTACGGCATTATCAATTGGCACTGTCTGTGGGGAAACGCGAAGAATTTAAGCCAGATTATCACCTCCCGGATATAAGAGTCGCATGGTACTCACTCGCTCGATGGCTACCACCAACAATGCTCAAGAAGACGAGCTACCGAGATCTACTACATTAGAAAGGCAGGTCCAGACTCTCATGATGGCGGTAAAATGACTCACAAAGCAGAACCATAATCTGGAGGAGCAGCTACGTCAAAGGGATGCAAGACCTAACCTTCAGGAGCAAAACTAGGAAGGTAACAGTGCCGAGCGAAGGGAGCAGGAGAAGCTAGAGGGTAGCAACACCCCAAGCCGATCGGAGCGGCAAAACGTGAGCCTTCCGTATCTCATGGATTTTGCCCCCCCGCCTATCATCGCAGAGATGCAGGCGATGAAGGAGCAAATGAAGGTCATGATGAACGCCCTCAAGGGGCGAGTATCTTCTGATCTCGACGATTTAGTGAACAGAACCGACTCACCATTCACCGCGTCCATCAACTCATTCCCCCTGCCACCAAAGTTCCAGATGCCTCAGATCGAAAGTTACGACGGGTTCAAGGACCCACTTGACCATCTAGAGACCTTCAAGACCCTGATGCACCTTCAGGGTGTACTAGAAGAGATCATATGTAAGGCGTTCCTAACCACACTGAAGGGGCCTGCGAGGGTTTGGTTTAGTAGGTTGACACCAAACTCCATCAATACTTTCAAGGAGTTGAGCGCCCTGTTCACCTTACACTTCATAGGCGGACATCGATACAAAAAGTCCACCGCGTGCTTAATGAACATTAAGCAGCGAGAAGACGAGACGCTACGAGCCTACATAACTTGTTTCAAAAAAGAAGCCCTTTCGATTGACGAAGTTGACGATAAGATACTCGTAGCCGCGTTCACTAGCGGGCTACAGAAGGGTAAGTTCTTGTTTTCCTTATACAAGAATGACCCAAAAACCATGATGGACGTTCTCTACAGGGCTACCAAGTACATGAATGCAGAAGATGTGCTGCTGGCCCGTGAGGAAAGGCCTAAGAAGAGGGAAAGGCAGGAGGACACGAGACAAGATAGGGGGCGAAAGGTCGCTAAAACCGGGGATCAACATGATGAAAAGCGCTCCAGACCACCCACTGGAAGATTCACCAATTTCACCCCGTTAACCGCCCCGATCGACCAAGTATTGATGCAAATCAAAGATGAAGGAGCATTGACCTTCCCTGGAAAGTTAAAAGGAGACCCCAACAAAAGACCGAGAGACAAGTATTGTCGCTTTCACCGGGGCCATGGGCACGACACAGCTAACTGCTATGACCTGAAGCAACAGATTGAGGCCCTAATCAGGCAGGGGAAACTACAGAGGTTCATCAGCAGGGAAAGAGCTGATACTCCAGAGGAACAGGCTCCACGACGGGAGAATGAGCGTCCTAAACCACCCATAGGAGAATGAGCGTCCTAAACCACCCATAGGAGACATACGAATGATCGTAGGGGGCACAGCTGCAGCCGGATCTTTCAAGAAAGCCCACAAAACCTACCTCAGGATGGTCCATAGCATCCAACTCACGGGATCCGTACCAAAGATGCCGCGAATAGATAACCCCGTCATAAACTTTTCAGAGGATGACGCTCGGAGACTTCACCATCCTTATGACGACGCGCTAATAGTCAGCCTGCAGATTGGGGATTATAACATGCACCGGGTCCTCGTTGAAAACGGCAGCTCAGTAGACATTTTGTACTATCCAGCATTCTAGCAGATAAGGATTGACAGGGAACGATTGTCCCCAACAAACGCCCCACTCATAGGATTTTGGGGTACAAAGGTGTTCCCTTTGGGCGCAATAACGCTAGCTGTGACGGTGGGTGACTATCCTCAGCAGATCACTAAGGAGATAACGTTTCTCGTAGTCGACTACTCGTCCGCCTACAACGCCATACTCGGGCGACCCACTCTCAATTCCTGGAAGGCGGTAACTTCAACATACCACCTAATGATCAAATTCCTGACGGAATATGGGGTAGGAGAACTGCGGGGAAACCAAGTAGCAGCACGAGAATGCTATATCGCCATGTTAGAGATGGAGGATCAGCAGCAGACGATGTGTATCGGGAAGCAGCGAGCATTAGCAAAGCCGGATGAAGAGCTAGAAGAAGTAAGACTTGACGACACACGGCCTAAACGAATGACTAAAATTAGCACACTAGCCAGTTGGCCAGTACGCCAGACGATCACGACTTTCCTAAGAAATAACCAAAACGTCTTCGCCTGGAATCATGAAGATATACTGGGAATCGACCCCTCGGTCATGGTTCATAGGTTGAATGTGTCGCCCTCCTTCCCTCCAGTCCGGCAAAAGAAACGAGTCTTCGCCCAAGAGTAGGATAAGGCCATAGCCGAGGAAGTTCGGAAGTTACTGGAGGCAGGTTTCATACGAGAAGTATACTACCCTGATTGGCTGGCGAACGTTGTTATGGTTAAAAAGGCCAATGGAAGCTGGAGGATGTGCGTACACTTCACAGACCTCAACAAGGCTTGCCCCAAAGACAGCTACCCGCTCCCACGGATAGATACCCTTGTGGATTCGATTGCAAGACACCAGCTCCTAAGCTTCATGGACGCCTTCTCTAGCTACAACCAGATCTAGATGGGCGAATTTGATCAGGAGAAGACCTCTTTCGTCACAAGCCAGGGATTATTCTGCTACAAGGTGATGCCTTTTGGACTTAAAAATACTGGAGCAACATACCAAAGGCTAATGAACAAGATGTTTGCACATCAGATCGGCAGAAACGTTCAGGTTTATGTTGACAACATGTTGGTTAAAAGCATGCACGAAGAACATCACCTAGACGATCTCAGAGAAACATTCGATACACTTTGATCGTTCAACATGAAGCTGAATCCAAACAAGTGTGCATTCGGAGTAACGGCGGGAAAATTCTTGGGTTACATGGTATCCCAAAGAGGAATAGAGGTCAACCTGGAGAAGGTATGGGCGATAATGGAGTTGGAACTACCAAGGACTGTCAAGGAGGTCCAAAGTCTAAATGGAAAGATCGCAACTCTAAACAGGTTCGTCTCAAGGGTGATGAACAGGTGTTTGCCATTCTTCCGCACTCTGAGAAAGTTATTTGAGTGGACGGATGAATGCCAAATGGCTTTCAACGACTTAAAGACGTATCTCTCATCTCCACCACTGCTCAGTCCGTCCGTACAAGGTGAGCAACTCTACCTTTATTTGGCAGTCTCACGTGCTGCAGTAAGCGCAGCCTTGGTGAGGGAGGAGGACGAGATACAGAAACCCGTCTACTTTACTAGCCGCGCACTTCGTGGAGCAGAAGAGAGGTACCCTCAGATGGAGAAGTTGGCTTTCGCGTTAGTAATCGCTGCGCGGAGACTTAAGCCATACTTCCAGGCGCATACAATCATTGTCTTAACGGACAAGCCGCTGAGAAAAGCCATGAATAGCCCAGAAGCAGCAGGAAGAATGGCCTTGTGGGCAATAGAGCTAAGCGAATTCGACATCCAGTACTGCCCGTGGACGGCCATAAAAGGGCAGGCAGTAGCTGACTTCATCGCCAAGTTCACACTCGGGGAGGACCAGTTGGTAGAAGAGAAGGAACAATGGAGTATCTACACAAACAGATCCTCAAACAGACGAGCCGGAGGAGCCGGAGTAATGATTCAAACTCCGCAGGGGGACACGATACAATGTATGATCTAACTGGATTTCCCAACAATCAACAACGAGGCAGAGTATGAAGCCTTGGTCGCAGGTCTAGACCTTGCAAAGGCCGCGGGAGCAAAAAACATAATTACCCACTGCGATTCATAAGTGGTAACAAGTCAGATCAATGGCGACTACGAATGCAAGAACGATAGAATGAAGTGGTATCTATAAGAAGTGAAGTACCGAACCAACAACCTCGAAGTCGAATTCATTCAGATCCCAAGAGAAGAGAACGGAAGGGCTGACCACCTAGCAAAAGCTGCATCAGCCGAATTCATGCTGGTTCCCGAACAGGTATTATCGTTTGTCCAAATATCCTCACTTATTGATGACGGAACAAATATGCAGGTTGTAAACTCTGAATATAACTGGACCACGCCATTAATCTCTTACCTAAGGGTTGGAGTGTTACTAGAGGAAAAGGGCGTCGCAAGAAAACTGAAGGTCCAGGCATCACGGTTCGTGCTGATAAAGGACGTCCTATATAAAAGGAGTTTCTCCCGACCGTACCTGAGGTGTTTGTGCCAAGAGGAAGCAGATTACGTGATGAGAGAAGTACACAAGGATATCTGCGGGAACCACTCGGGCGCACGATCACTGGTACACAAATTGATCCTAGTAGGATACTACTAGCCTACAATGATGAAGGATGCGCAAGTCTATGTCCAATCTTGCGACAAATACCAGAAGTTCAGCAATCTCATCAAGCAGCCCTCCGAAAAACTGACACCTATGACGGCACCCTGGCCGTTTGCACAATAGGGACTTGATATCATGGGCCCATTCCCGATGGCTATCCGACAACTGAAATTCTTGGTCGTCGGCATAGACTACTTCACTAAGTGGGTCGAGGCAGAAGCTTTAGCCACAATCACGGAGAAAAACATAAGGAGTTTTGTCTAGAGAAACATCGTATGCAGATACGGGATACCCAGGGTACTGGTTTCTGACAACGGTAAGCAATTCGACAACAGTGCATTCAGAGATTTCTGCTCAGAGCTAGGGATCAAGAATCACTACTCGTCACCCGCACACCCACAGGCGAACGAGCAAGTTGAGGTCACAAACTGGTCCCTGCTCAAAATAATCAAGACCCGTCTTGAGGGGGCAAAAGGCATCTGGCCGGACGAACTACCCAGCGTCCTATGGGCATACAGAACCACAGCAAAAACTCCCACTGGAGAAATACCATTCCGACTTGCATATGGAACCGAAGCTGTCATTCCCACAGAAGTGGGTCTCACGAGCTACCGGGTGGAGAGCTACGACGAAAATAAGAACGAAGAAGCTATGCGCCTCCAGCTCGATCTAGTGGACGAAGTTAAAGTGGCAGCAGAATAGAGGTTGGCGCTTTATTAGAATCTCATGGCGAAACACTACAACAACAAAGTGAGGCACAGGGGCTTCCAGGTCGGGGACCTTGTACTACGGAAAGTAATGGGTGCCACTAGAGATCCTTCACAAGGAAAACTCGGCCCCAACTGGGAAGGACCCTACAGGATCGTGTCATGGCAAAGGAAGGGCACCTACCACCTCGAGACGATGGACGGACAAAAGTTGCAGCATCTTTGGAACACGGAGCATCTTCGGAAATACTACCAGTAGAGAAATTTTGGGGAACCGACAATTTCCAAGTTTATTTTATTATATTCTTTTAGCTACAATTTACTAGTTGTTTCTTTCACTTTTGCTATAATCTTTTTGTGCCTTTTTTAGCCCAAGGGGGCAGGTACTTTTTCTACAAACACATTTTCTTTAAAGAAGAATATTCAGATACAAATTTGATTTTCCACATGGATGTTTATTACGAATGGATATCCTATACAGGCAACAAATCCACAAAATGGACGGATCACCCAAAGCGTGAAATAACTGCCCACAAAGTGGACGGATCACCAAAACGATGAACTAATTTACAAGTCCATAAAGTGGACGGATCACCCAAAGGGTGAACTAACTACCCACAAAGTGGACGGATCACCAAAACGGTGAATTAATTTACAAGTCCACAAAGTGGACGGATCACCCAAAGGGTGAAATAACTGCCCACAAAGTGGACGGATCATTAAGATAGTGAAATAATTGTCCATAAGGTGGATGGATCACCTAAACGGTGATCTAACCTACAAAGTCCACAAAGTGGACAGATCACCAAGACGTTGCAATAAATTACGAGTTCACAAAACAGACGGATCACCAAAAGGGTGAAATAATCGTCCACAAAGCGGACGGATCCGCATAATGGAAAAATAACATAGTCCACAAAGTGGACGGACCACCCAAAGGATGACATACTAGTCCTCAAGGAGGACGGATCACCCAAGGGTGAAGACTTTTTATAGGTCCACAGAGTGGACGGATCAATCAATACTGAAATTTAATTAAACTCCACAAAGTGGACGGATTGAACGTTGGCTAGAAATACTCTCGGATAGACGAGTATTTTATTAATCTCCACTACATAGGGAGGACGGATATTTAAGAAAGTTCCAAACAGTAATAGAAAGCATAAAAATAAAGTAAAGCATTAATAACGGATAAAAAGCCCAGGGGGCAATTGTTTAATACAAAAAAAGGACGGATTGTTCTCAAAATGAAATACAAAAGAGACAGGTAATATCAATCTAATTTTTTTGGGTCGGCATCTTGGACATCCTTTGATGGGACTGATTCTCCGTCACCCTGAACCGCATCGTCACCAAAGAGGTCGTCTATATTCTCTGAAGCGATGGGCAAAGCAAACGTCTGATCTTGATCATTGACGTTTATCATTGATAAATCCAGTTCAGGGTAGGCTTTTTTAAGCTGACGAAGTGCATCATCAAAGCCTTGAAGGAACGAACCCCCCAGCTCTCTCAGCAAAGCGTCGGAGTCTCGGTATTCACGGACCGCATCCTCCTTGGCTTGACGGAGCTTTTCCTTCAAGTCCTTGACTTCCTTGTCTTTGGCTTCCAAGGCCTTCCCAGCTTCCTCCGTCCTCTGCTCCAGCTCTTTTCTCGCTTGCTCTAACAGGTCAAACTTCTTCTCCATTGTAGACTTCCACTTATGAAGTTGACCGAGTTCATCCTCCGTCTGCTCTGCCTTTGCTCGAACACGTTCCAGAGCAGCCTCACGGTTCAGACACCGATCCATTAGGCCCTTCATCATAACCAAGGACTGAAATAAACAAGTTAAAATGGGTTAAAACAAAAGGCCAAGCAAGATAGACGGACTCAAGTCGACGGATAAAAGTTACCTGTGCAACGACAAAAAGACCCGTCTCCCCCATTGCCTCCGTCGAGTGATTGCCAAGGTCCTCGTAGTCCTCCGAGGAAATGATTGATGAAAGTCTCTCCAAGGGGAATTTGGAGTCGTCGCGGAGAAAAGGAGGAGGCTTCTCCTGGCTAGTGGACGGGGCCTTCATTAAGCCCTTGCCAGACCTGTGTTTTGAGGGGGTGACGGTCTTCACACCCTCTGCCATCAACCCTACGATGGGTTCCAAAGGGATTTTCTGTTGCTTAGGTGGACGATCAGACTTGGATGACTGTTTCCTCTTTGTCGACGACACCGTCCCCTTAGGAACCATAATCTCGCCTGTCTCCTTTTGCCTAGCGGCTTGTGATTTTATCAGTGCCCTCCTCTTTGCGTCGCCCATCTTTGTAATACAGGACGGATGAAATTATCTACATAAGGATAAAAATATTTAAACGAAGTAAAAGATGACGGACTTACGTCTGTGAACTCTTTCGTCGTATTTAATGGCCTCACGGGTAGGCTCGGGACCGTCACAATACCAATGGATTGTTCTCAGATTTACCAGCTTCACCCAAGTCTGTTCTTCCGACTTCGTCTTTTGAAAAATTCTTTCTAGGAAGCTAAACTCTTCAACATTGACCTGGGGGCGCCGTCTACCTGCAAAGGAAATAGACGGTTAAAAGAAAACGACTATAGATGATGAATGTAAAATATTAAAGCAAATATGACGGATGCATACGAGATGAATGTAAAACCCCCCAAGTTGTGTCGACGGGCATAAACTTCGTCTCTCCTGGACGGTTCATCCACCCGTCACCCTCTAGGAAGAAATACTGACTCTTCCAGTCTCTATTTGAGTCCGGTGTTTCAAAAATGACCTTCAGCAACGAGCTCCTACTGGCAAAGCTATAAATTCCCCTTGACTTATCAATCTCGTCTGGACGGTAGCAATGAAGGAATTCATGTACCGTCAGCCTCTATGCACCGTCTGTCATTGCACCGTAGAGAATCTCCATGGCTATGAAGACCCTCCAGGCATTAGGGGATATCTGGTTGACAGACAAACCCAGATAGTTTAAAAGCTCTCTATGCAAGGTACTTAGTGGAAACCTAAGTCCCGCCTTTAGCATCTGTTCATACACTCCGACACCTTCTACCCCATCGTAATAGCATTTCTCTGATACGTAGGGTAGACGGATAGGAATGTAGTCTGGAATTTGAAAATTAACTCTAAAGGTGCTGAAGTGTTTCTCCTTAATGACGAATTTGAACTTATGAATCGTCCACTCTGGTAGCATGATGAACTCCCTAAGTCCATCAGCACAGACGACGGGTCCCGACGGTTGATCCTCGCCGTCATCAGACGTTTCTTCTACTTCGATCATCTCCATATCCTCATTTATTGAGGACGAGGAAGAGGCAGACAGACTCCTCTCTTCGCCAGGACTCTCTTGGTCTTTATAACCAGACGGGTATACTTCCTCATATTCCGTCCCGTCACGAACCATTGATTGATTACTTGACGCACTAGACATTTTCTACAGTCGACGGTAAAACCTAAGACTGACGGGTCTAAGAGTATTGACGGTTGTGTAGATCTAACTAAATATAATTGTCAAATACAAGACTTGAAAATGAGAATAGCGATACTCACCGTTCTTTGAAGTAACTGGAGGTCGACGGTTGTATGGTCGGCGGGTTTGTATGGTCGACGGATTTCTCTTACAAAGATGACGGTGGCACTCTGACAAGTTGTTTTGGCTGTAAAATGAAGAAATGAGGATTGAGAAGTGATATATATATACCTGAAGTGCACGGAAGACTAAGCGACGCTTCGATCCGATAGAAAATCCAATCAAGAAGTGACACATGGCATGCTCATAAATGATTGACAACCTGTCATCGAATAGTCGCAATCCGTCTCCTCTTGAGGAACCGTTAACTTCAGATATTCTAAACCTCCGTCCTAAAATGTTCTTTGACCGTCAACCCCAAATCAAGCCAAACCGTCACCCTAAGGGTCCGGCCATATGAGGTGTGACGGACCCGTAGGGTGAAGGGGGCAGCTGAAGGGACAAAATCTAGCACAATGGGCTTTCACCATATTGGGCCTGACGAATCCGAGCCCATGGGCCGACAACTGTAGAGCCCAGGGGCCTAAAGCAGTTCCGTATCCTTGTCGCACACGTAGAGTCTCCAAGGAAATCAGAAACCTAGCGCAAAGAGCATTCCGGAAGATACGCGCGTTAATCCCCTTTACAAGGAAATGTCTTGTCCATCACGTTTGGGATTACTCAAGAGGATTCTTATAAAGAAAAGACTTCCGCATCAAGGAGGAGAGGTCAACCTATTACTATAAAAGTCTCAATACCCTCGCAAATCAAGGTACGCATAATTTACCCTCTCTAGCACTCTAGAGTTGAGAACAATTCTAACTTGACCGTCGGAGGGTATTTGGTCGACACCACACTGGTGCCCATGGCGAGATCACTTCTTTCTTCTTGCAGGTTGTTAGCTTAAGCGAGCGTGAACCGTATAGCTCACTGGTGATATTACGGTATCATCATTTTCAATCCAATGAAAAAGCTTTACAATAGGACTATTAAATATTTTGTTCGATATTCATTAAAAAAAGAAGTATTTTGTTTGATATTTTATATAATAAGTACAACAACCTAGACCTCTTATACTTGGTAATTAAATCAGTCTATTCAAAATTTTAATGGGAGGCTCTCACAACTTATAACCTTCCATCACTTATGGGTAGTAACTAAAATATTTGTTGTATTAATGGAGGTTTCATATGTTGCAAACTTTATTTTTATGTTATTTAGGTATGAGAGCAATAACTTCTATGATCAAACCACTTTGCCGGGTAATCAAGGGCTTTGTGAGAATCGGACTGCATCGCAACCTACTACCTTTATTACAGCCGTGGAAGAATTGTTACAAGATCTCCAAGTAGCAACCCCTAAGATTAATGGTTTCTTTGCTGCAAGCAAGAAGGAAATAGTTGGTGATAGTGGGGAAAAAGTAACAGTGTATGGTGTAGCACAATGTATTGAGACTGCTAGTGAGAGTGGTTGTCAAGATTGCCTGAAACCAGCATCCAACAATATAAAAGTTTGTCTTCCTGGTGTATATGGTAGGGCAATAGATGCTGGATGTTTCATGAGGTACTCAGATACGCCTTTCTTTGCTGATAACCAAACTACGAACATTGATCTCTTCTTCGAAAATGGTGAGTTTTGTGTGAAATCTTTGCCTAGCTTAAGTGCTATATAAATAGACGCTGTATCAAAATTGTCATGTTGTTGGACCAAAATGGCATTTGCAAATTTTAAATATTTAAATTTATTATACGCAGGAGGTTCAAGTAATAAGAAGAAAGCCATTATTGGAGGAGTAGTTGGAGGTGTAGGTGCTCTTTTCATTATAACTTTGTTTGCCTTGCTTAAACTATCAAGAAGGCCCAAGGAAGATCTTAGAGGTAATACCACCTAGGTTTTTTACAATGATATTTGAATTATGATGTCTTGTGTTTGCTTCTTTTTTAAATTAAAAAAAAAAAAAAAAACTATAAAATTCAAGACATTATTATTATTTTTTTTCAAATAATGTTTTTGTCTAATCCGATATAGATACATCAATATTTATATATGAATTTTCTTCATAAATGAAACGACCATAATTGCTTTCCTCCATAAAGGTGACATATTAGGGGCAACTGAACTGCGGGGCCCAGTGAATTACAAGTACAAAGATGTGAAATCTGCAACAAGAAATTTCAGTGAAGGAAACAAACTTGGAGAAGGAGGTTTCGGTGATGTATACAAGGTAAAAATAAAGTAATCAGAGTTTAAAAAACATCATATGTTTCATCACGTTGTTCCAATGATTTCAACAAGTATAGCCCCAATTTTGTTTTCTAATTTCAATCAAATTATCAATTATGGTATTGTTATATAACAGGCATTGGTGTCATGTATATGTCTCATTTTTCCAATGTCATATTATCAAATTTCCATGTACAGTTATTATAGCATTATAATCCTCTTGTTGTATGGTGGACTAATTTGCCATGCCTTTATTTTGTGTATCAATGACTAGGGTACTCTAAATAATGGGAAGATAGTTGCTGTCAAGAAACTAGCTATAGGAAAATCCCCCAAAGTAAAGGCAGATTTCGAGAGTGAAGTGAAGCTTATAAGTAATGTTCATCACCGGAATATGATCCGTCTTCTTGGGTGTTGCAGCAAAGGACCAGAACGACTTCTCGTCTATGAATACATGGCAAATAGTAGCCTAGATAAGTTCTTATTTGGTAACCTACACTCATCTCTTCAATCTTAATAAAGCTTAATCGCTTATAATTGAAAACTACTTTGAAATACATGCATTTAACTTAGTTTAAAAGTAGGCTTAGATCTTATTTAATTAAAACTTACTATTGGGATATAGGTGAAAAACAAGGCTCCCTTGACTGGAAACAACGGAATGATATAATCTTGGGCACAGCTAGGGGACTTGCCTACCTACACGAGGAATTCCATGTGTGTATAATACATAGAGATATCAAAACCAGCAACATTCTTCTTGACGATGATCTCCAGCCCAAGATTGCAGACTTTGGGTTAGCAAGGCTTCTACCTGAGGATCAAAGTCATCTCAGCAAGAAATTTGCCGGAACATTGTATGTCAAACTAGTAAAAATCATCCTTCTTTGGAGTTTGTCATTGTACTTGACTACTTTGCATGGTTTGTGCATTACTTGCATAAAATTTGAAAGGAGGTGTCACGTAAGAGTGAGATTTCCTTAAACATTATGATAAAGAAAAGATGCTTAATTAAAAAATACAAAAGGCGGGGTTAATTTGTAAAAAACCTTATAACTTAATTGACACATCTTAGTATTTTCAACAAAATCTAGGGTTCAAATCTTTGTCTCTCAACTAATTAAAACATAAACTTTTAAATATATATATTCAATTTAACATATTAAGCGTACATTTGGTACACTGAATGAAGATTATGACAGGAATTATAATCTTTATTATTAGTAATAAAATGTGTTGTAATGTAATAATTAAACATATTCATTAGTTTGGTTATGAGTTATAACATTAGAATGAAACTTAACATTTATTTTAGGAAATATCTTACTCATACAATTATATCTCTTTAAAAATTGTTATTTTCAAATTTAAGAGAGATATGTATTATTTTTTATGATTTTTTATTTTTATAACTGTTAGATGTGTATGGAAAGTTTGTTTATTTTGAAATATATTAAGTTTTGAAATTATTGTACTTACTAAGGAATAACTAATACAACATTTTAAAGAGAAATAGTTATTCCTCATTTTGAAGAATAACTATTCATAAGAAATGACTATTCTTTGTAATAAAAATATAACCAAACTAAAAAATAACTAAATCATAAGAATAACTATTATATTACAGCGTTTATTACAGTTTACCAAACATGTTCTAAGTTGAAACTTCTACAAGAAAGAGGCAAATACCTAGCCCTTCTTAGGTAGAAAACAAAAAATCAACAATTCTAAAAGCTATAGGATCTTCTCAAAACATCAGCTCTTTTGAATTTCAAAACTCATTCATCTCTTAAACAGTTAGCTAGTCATCTAGTCAGCTTTCTAAAGATGTCATATGAGAGGGTGATTCAAAGAACAAGGTAGTTAAGGAAATTTGTAAAAAAAAAAAAAAAAAAAAAACCTTGCAATCCTAGGGGTACCATATTCTTGTCTTCTCCCGATAAAAAAAATTTATTCTTGTCATTTCAAGCTTGAAAGAGAAACTTTTTTTTTTGGTTAACCATGTTAATTGCATAATATTAAGAGTTAATAATTCTATTACAAAATACATTAAGTTTTGTCAGAAGCCAAGAGGCTTGCCACCACAGGCACATAATATTAAGAGGCACATTTTACTCATTTATGAAAATTACTTGACTCAAAATTTTCAAAGTAAATTTCAATATATTGCCAGCACAAGGTCAATAAGTCATATTACATGTGTTAGGTCCCAAAAGTCTGATTTATATAATTTAATGACCTCCTTAATAATCTCTCTCTCTCTTTTTTTTTTCTTATTTTTTTTTTATTTATCTAGAAAAATCTTAAACATGTTTAGGCCCCTATCAATCCATAAGACAAGAATTCTCTTATAATTTAAAATGGATTTATTTCATGGTTTAGATTAAACTTTATAAATCTAATAGATATACAAACATTTACGTCACTTAAAATTTAAATGTAATAGATTTGAAATTTCACATGTGAGTCTATACTCTATAAATTTGTCTTAAATGCCAAATGACTAATATGTCATTTGTCTTAAACGACATATTATTAGTCGGTACATCTTTACATTTGTAAAATTTGGTTTGAGCCATAAATGACGTAAAATATATCTATATCAAATGAAAAAGAGATCCTCTCTTTTTTTTCCCTTGGGTTTCAGCCCGAGCACAAGAAACAATATTAATGATTAATAGAAGCACAGGAAACTCTGGCTTGACACAGTTTGCAAAAGATAGTGAGTGAATTTGCTTGAGAGTGCATATTGCAAAAAATGTAGAGAATCAGTACTTAAGTAATGTAGAAATGATTCCTTACCTTTTTCTCAAAAAAAAAAAAAAAATGTAGAAATGATGGTTTTCTTTTTTCTTTTTTCAAAATAACATATTTAAATTCTATTTAATTAAGAATAAATAAATGAAAATAGCTAATTTATACGCTATATATATAGGAATAACAATATTCCCTTTATATCAATCTTGACGAGGCTTTACTCATTTTCACCTATGTAGGAGACATTTTTTTATTATTACAATCATAGTTGTTAAAATGTGAATCGTATCGTGAATCGATTTTTAATTTTTCTGTATCGTGTATCGTATATCGTAAGATATACAAATACTTTATAAAATTTATAAAAAATTATATATATATATATATATATATATACATATATAAAAAGTATATTCATTATAAATTTTGAATATATTCAACTAAAGACTAATTTATTCATCACTTATGTAATAATATTTAACAAGCTAATTAAATAAATCAAACTAGCATATGTTTATAACATACGCATTCAAATTTCTTAAATTCAAAAGTGATAATATATTACAAATGACCCAAAAATAATAATTTATTTTCATCATATTTATCAAATTGCCTAATCAACCCCATCTAAGTCAATGCTATCATCTGTTTATAATTTTGCAAACTTATTTCTTCATTAAAATTTTCTTCATCGCCATTTGTCATTAACATTTACTATTTCTTCTTGTGCTTTTTATTTTAATAATATTTTTATAAATTTTTTTTTGGCATTCTAGTTTCTTGGACTTATAACAATAATGATAAAAATAAAAATTTATATTTTCAATTAATATTTTATTCATAGTATATAAAATAAATTTGTAAATATTAAAGTGAAGGGTAAGTGTGTACTATATAATCTAATTGTAGGAAAGAGAGCAAAAAAAACTTATGAACATGTTATTTTAGTAGGGTAAACTAAGTAAACTAATAATTTTTTTTGTTAAAAACAAGTCTAACAACTTGTTAGATTCAAATAAAAGTACAAATTTTAACAAAAAAATCTCATTTTAAAGCATTTGTTTATGTATTGTACGATATTTACGATTTTACGATATGATACGATTTATATAATACATACACTGTATCGTACAATTCATGAGCACTTATAATATGCTGATACGATACAGAAATTTTTATACACGATGTGATACAATACGTATCGTACGATACGTATCGCGTATCGTACGATACTGACAACTATGATTACAATTTTTTGATAATTTTAGGTTAAGGTTCTTTTACAAGCAATTGATCAAAGGATATAAAATAATTTTTTTCTATAAAAATAGGTGTTCTATTTTTGCTCATATATATGCATCCCGGATTCACCATTAAAATATAAGTTTTTTTTAGAAGACATTAAAATAAAAATTAAATACAAATAATTGAGCTGTATTAATTTGAATATAAAATCTAGACGGGTGTGTTTATATAAATATATTGGAATGGTTTCGTTGCACAAGTAATACAAACATGTGTCATCAATAATATAAATGATAGTTTATTCTCGCCTACACTAAAAACTGATTAGTAACTTGATCTAATGATAAATAACTATCATCAAGAACAGATACCATAGGTTGAACTATCTAAATAATAATAATAATAATAATAATAATAATAATAATAATAATGATGATGATGTTAAAACAGAATGTCTTTATTGCAAGATATGTTCAAGCAAATGAGAGCTAATTTGATCTAATTAATCCTTCAGAGGATACACAAATGAGAGATAATTTGATCTAATTAATTCTTCAGAGGATACACGGCACCCGAGTATGCAATCCATGGTCAGTTATCAGAGAAGGCAGATATTTACAGCTTTGGTATTGTTATTCTTGAAATTATTTGTGGCCGAAAAAGCAACGATGTCAGGAATGATCTTGACGGTGAATACCTCCTTGAACGTGTAAGTTTTCTTATCAAAATGGTCTACTATGCCCAATATCTTAACAACAAACCAAGTAAATATGAATAAGTCTAATTACACAATTTTTTTACTTTTTTTTGGGGGTAATATACTAAAGTGACAAGTTGTGAATAATAAAAAATAGAAATAATGTTAATAGTTGGTCTTAGTAAAAGTGATTATGCTTTCACAAAAAAAAAAAAAAAAAAGTATAAGTAATTGTCTACCACTTACAACATGTCATTCCGATAAACGATGAAAAAAATTGGCCCTAACAAAGTTAAGAAAATACCTTTATTGATCTACCGAATATTTTTTGATACAATCTACCGAATATTCAAAATACTTATTAGTACTAGATTCTTTATTTTCTTCCATTGATCTTGTATGGATGCCAAAGGGGTGGGTTGGACATTTTTTAGATGGGGTCATAAACGGAATGGACATATAATATAATAATTGTTCATTTATCCATTTATTATTTATTTGAACTAATAATTAATACCTATTATTCACACAACTAATTTATTTTAGACACCACTCAACCCACTCATAACCCAATTATTATATTCACATTTGTAATTACAAAAATTGTAAAACCTCCCAACTAACCAAATGACCCCATTTGTATTTTCAAAAATGACCCAAATAGTCTATAAACTCGTAAAACCTCCAAGATGACCAAAATCTTCTTCCCCCCGCCCCATCTTTATGAAATCTCCAGAATGACCAAAATATCTCACCATAACTTGTAAATAACAAAATACCCTTGAAACTCCAAAATGATTGAAATACTCAAAAACCTCAAAAAATAGAAAAATATCCTCAAAACCTCCAAAATAATCAAAATACCCCTCCCCACATAAACGTCTAAAATATCATCGAAAATGACAAAAATCCTCCTAGACCTCCAAAATAACCAAATTACTCCTGAAATCTCTTAAATAAACAAAATAACCCTGAAAGCTAGCTCCAAAATGACCGAAAATCTGAAAATCATAATCAAATTGAAAGATGGAAGAAAAGTCTTTATACAAAATCCTTTATTACCAAATTGAGTTTTGACTGGTTGAATTGGCTTAAAATGCAATGTATTATTTTCATACATACGTACATATATACATACATATATATATATATATATATAAATATATAAACTATCTTTGATATATTTAATTCCTATCATGCAACTATCTTTTTTTCCTGGATTCTGTGTGAATATTTCTCAATTGCACTTGTTGTAAACATCATATAGTATTTTGATATAAAATTAAGTCATTTCCGTTCAAAGATGCAAAAGATTGTTAGATGTTTCACTTGGATTTTCATTTAAGCTTTTTCGTTGTAGACATTTTTGTATTATTTATGGAATTATGGTTTTTGAAGAGGCAGTACGCTCTTTAGTGTACTAAGAATTATCTATAGGTGTTCCGGATTTAGTGACCTTTAAGGTGCATTTTTGTTATTTTGGATATTTTGATCATTTTAGAAAGACTAAAATGCAAAACTAACCCTCTAAATATCATTAGATTTCATTTTAGTCCTCTAACTTTACTTTTGTTCATTTCAATTCTCTAACTTTCAAATTTATTCAATTAAGACTTCTCCATGTTATATGTTGTGGTTAATTTTTCAATTTTTTAAATTTTTTTCAAATTTTTTGAATTAAAAAAAAATCTATTAATGATTAAAAATTATTTTTCAGATTTTTTTTTTCAAAAAATTTTAACAAAGGTTATCAGAAAGGCCTTAATTGAATAAATTTGAAACTTAGGGGACTAAAATGAATGATAGCAAAGTTAAAGGACTAAAATGAAATGTGAAGAAAGTTAGAGGGTTAGTATTACATTTTAGCATTTTAGAAATTTTGGGAGGAAATTTTAATGATTTTGGATGTTTTAGGATATTTTGGTCATATTTAGAGGTTTTTAGGTATTTTGATCAATTTTGATATTTCAAAGGGTATTCTTGTTATTTTCTTTGAGGTTTTAGGGTGGTATCTTGGTCACTTTTGATATTTTGAAAGTATATTGGTCATTTTGAAGGTTTTAGTGTTATGTTGGTCATTTGAAAGGTTTCAAAAGTAGTTTTAGAGCTTCGTGGATATATTCTTCATTTAAATATTTAGGGGATATTTTGATTATATTTGAGGTTTTAATTGTAATTTAGTCATTTTGAAGGTTTTAAGGGTATTTGGTCATTTTTGAAATTTTAGGGGTATTTTGATCATTTTGTAGCTTTCAAAGTATTTTAGTCATCTTAGAAGTTCTAGGAGAATTTTGGTCATTTTGAAGATTTTAGTATTTTAATAATTTGAAGGTTTAAGAATATTTTGGTTGCTTTCTAGGTTTCGATGGAATTTTTTGTCATTTGGGAGCTTTCAAGGAGATTTTCAATTAACTAAATAACCCCATCATCATCATTCAATAGCCCAGCATATGCTTGTAAAAATAATGATCTAGTTGTATGGAATGGATAAAAGAAATTCTAGACATGTAAAACGATGAAATCTCGTTGCATGGAATATACAGTACCTGTTACTCGTTATAAAAATAAATAAATAAATAAATAAATAAAAATTAAGATATAGATTATTGAATTTAATTCAATAACTAGTATTATGCCCGTGCGATGCATGGTTTAATCAAAATTCATATGTAAACTATAAAATAGATAATAAAAATAAATGATTATTTTACTTTTAAGTTATATAATGAATGTATATTGTGTAAGACTAATGTATTATAAAAGGCATATATATATATATATATATAATAATCGAATGGAAGATGGTAGATAGCTTGTAACTAATATGAAAGGAGATACCTAAAATTTAAGGCTCAAGTAATATTTAAATGGAAAAACCTTAAATTTAGTAATTAAAAACTATCCAAAAAATGATTGAAAGCATATTTAAGTGGAAGCATTAATTCAATAATTAAGAACAATTTAAATTAATAAACATTTAAGAATTTGAAGAAGAGACTTACATGAGAATTTAATTTTTGTCCTTGAAAGCATGGGAGAAGACACCAAAACTTGAGTGATTTTCACCCTAGCAAAAAATTATAATAAACAAAGAGGATGTGTGTGTATATATATATAGATATATACTTCAAGTTTTTTTTTTTTTGGTTGAGAAAAACTAAGAGTTAAGACATTGGTAATAAGTTTTCATCCACAATTGAAAATATAGCATTGAAAATAAGTTATACCTTTCAATAGTAGGCCATTTTTGGCCTGTGAACAATAATCTCTATTATTTGATCTCAACCTCTTTGTGTAATTATTTACAAAACAAAATAAGTAGCACCAAAAAAAAAAAAAAAAAAAAACCTGCTTAGTATGATATTTGCTATCTAGTTCACCTAAATAAGTTTTTTCAAAGGGATGATAAAGCTTTAACTACGAAGAGATACAATATGCTAAACAATAGAGAATAAAACTTAAACTACAAAGAGAATAGTAGACCGTTAAAATAAATGTAGTAGCTTCCTAGTTAACATTATGGGCAATACAATCTATTATATCTTTTAATTAAGCTCTAAAACAATCCAAGTGTTGTGAATACTGTGCAAGAATCTGTGTTGAAGACTCCAATCTATCAAACTTGTTACAACCATCTTTGCATCTTCACTGATGTGCCCCATCTGTGATATGTTTTATAGGACCTCACAGTGCATATATAAAAAAGTTGATAATAACAATTAAAATTTGTGTCTATCTAAAACATTGTCAAAGCATTAGGGTAAACTTTTAGAATTGATTTAATAGCTGGAATTAAAAAAAAAAAAAAAAAATTCCTTGTAATGAGCACCACATAAAGAAAATAAATCTAAAGCTTCTAACCACAAAATTAAACTTTAATTTTATGCATGCTTGCATGGGATCCATATAAAGAGTATAAAAGAAGTGACCAAGAGAAAAAAATCAACAATATATGCACAAACTTCAAAAGATTAGGTAGAGTACAAAAGGCTTTGAAAAAACTGCAACAAAATACATATAATAGATGACTGAAGCTAGGCAAGTTCATGTGCCACCTGATTGTTTTCTAAGATTGAAACCATGGCAAGCCATGAAAGATGTTTTGTATCATGTGTCCAAGAGGCCCAATTGATTCGTTGGTTTGACCGCTTGAAAAAGCAATGTGCTTCTTGCTCCTCTTGGGCGAGATAGATTTCTACTTCTAATGCAAAAACCTCCGTTAGTTTTCTAAATAGAAATAGATAACTTGGTTTTCTAGTTTCAGAATAATTCTAGCAATAGAAGAGTTCTAGATATATTTGGAGATATTTATGATTTTAACATTTCAGATTGATTAGACTTCATTGAATTATTCTTGGAGATAAATATGATTTTAGCATTTCAGGTTGATAAGCCTCCATCAAATAATTCTTTATGATCTAATCTAAAGTTGTTGATAAACTTGGAGACGGAAAGGAGAGTAAAAATTATTGATAATTCATAAAAGTTAAAATTTTTATCAACTTAGAAATTATAGGAGAAAAAGATAAGGGCAAAAAAATATATATCTATTTTTTGATTTTAGGGTTTGTTGATAATATTTTAGATAGACATAACTGTTATAGTTGTAAATTAAATACTACTTTCTTTCGTTACCTGATTTGTCATATTTATCTAAAAAATATGCATATATCTATTCTTAAAATCTAAAAATTTAAGAAAATTTCGACAATTTGGTGCCACTTGACGCAACCACGACATCTAAGCCCAACTTTTATTATAAAATACATATAATAGATGACTGAAGCTAGGCAAGTTCATGTGCCACCTTATTGTTTTCTAAGATTGAAACCATGGCAAGCCATGAAAGATGTTCTGTATCATGTGTCCAAGAGGCCCAATTGATTCGTTGGTTTGACCGCTTGAAAAAGCAATGTGCTTCTTGCTCCTCTTGGGCGAAATAGATTTCTACTTCTAATGCAAAAACCTCCGTTAGTTTTCTAAATAGAAATAGATAACTTGGTTTTCTAGTTTCAGAATAATTCTAGCAATAGAAGAGTTCTAGATATATTTGGAGATATTTATGATTTTAACATTTCAAATTGATTAGCCTTCATTGAATTATTCTTGGAGATAAATATGATTTTAGCATTTCAGGTTGATAAGCCTCCATCAAATAATTCTTTATGATCTAATCTAAAGTTGTTGATAAACTTGGAGACGGAAAGGAGAGTAAAAATTATTGATAATTCATAAAAGTTAAAATTTTTATCAACTTAGAAATTATAGGAGAAAAAGATAAGGGCAAAAAGATATATATCTATTTTTTGATTTTAGGGTTTGTTGATAATATTTTAGATAGACATAACTGTTATAGTTGTAAATTAAATACTACTTTCTTTCGTTACCTGATTTGTCATATTTATCTAAAAAATATGCATATATCTATTATTAAAATCTAAAAATTTAAGAAAATTTCTACAATTTGGTGCCGCCACTTGGCGCAACCACGACATCTAAGCCCAACTTTTATTATATATAATATGATATAATATGATATGATATAATATGATATAATATAATATGATGTGTGAAACACTTCTTACTAGTTAGACTACCTAGCAATCCTTTGCTTGCATTATGCACATTCTCCTTATATGAACAAAAATTCAACTAAGTACATATACTTATCCTGAAATTCTTAGTACGTGGTATGAAAACAACCAAAGTTAATTTCACATGTGATTTATGTTTATGGGTCCCTATTTTATGGTGCAATTATAGGCATGGAAACTGTACGAGAATAATAAGCATTCGGAGTTGGTGGACGAAACCTTAGACCCAGAAGACTATAAAATAGAAGAAGTGAAGAGAACTGTAGAGATCGCTCTAATGTGCACACAGTCATCAGCTTCTCTAAGGCCTTCAATGTCTGAAGTTGTTGTTTTGCTCAAAAGCAAGGGGTCACTGGAGCATACCCCATCTACTAAGCCAGCCTACGTTCATTCTGATAAGAAGGTCGGTGAAGAAAAGTCAATTTCAACTGCCACCCCCATATCTAAAGCCACTGTCTCTATCTCTCAAATCTCAGGTCGCTAAACTATGGATATCTGAAATTCTTAAGCAACTATGGATCTTGTGTGTGTGTCGAACATGGGCTTGTGAAACTGTAATAATGAAACTCATTCACTATTTCCTTACTCTAGATGGGTATACGTGGAGATTGTAATATGAACTCACTCTCAGAATCTCTAGCTGAGTACAATTACTAGTGGTTGAATGAACAATTGGCTCAATTGCTTTCTTGAAAAACAAGAAACAATCATACTTTTTAGGTTTCTCCTCAACCGAATGGCGGTTGACAAGAGAACCTTTGAAGCTTAAATCAAATAATCAAATAAATATCTCCTTTTGTTCTAGTGATTGTGTGGATGCAAATTCTTTTCTTTAGATTAAGAATGTAGGTTTTGAAAGCTTTTATATCAGATAATAGAAAAGCACAGAAAGAGAAACCAACTTGAAGTTGAGACACCAAATGAGAAATATGAAAGAGGATGTTGCTAGTGATAATGGTGTCATCCGCATAGAGGAGGAAAATAGTGACCTTGGAAGTATGAAGTACAAATAAAGAAGGGTCTGCATAGGAAGTTGTGAAGCCCAGATGGAACAAATGATAGGTGAATCGATCAAACCAGGCCCGAGGTGCCTGCTTAAGTCCATAGAGAGATTTATGGAGTTTGCAGACATGTTGAGAGCTCAACATAACCCTATGGCTACTGCATATAGACATCCTCCTTTAGAAATCCATGTAAAAAAGCATTAGAGACATCCAGCTGCCTAAGAGGCCAATGAAAACTCACAGCCAAGGAAAGAACAAGCTTGATAGTAGCTAGTTTCACCACAGGACTGAATGTTTCTGTGTAATCAATTGTAGGTTGTTGGTGAAAGTCTTTTACAACCAGCCTAGCCTTATACCTGACTATAGAACCATCTCGATTCATTTTTAGTTTGAATACCCACTTACATCCAACCAAATTGACCCCAGGAGGCAATGGAACAAGAGACCATGTGTTTTTCTTTTGTAGAGCAGAAAATTTAGCATCCATGGCTTTGCACCAATTGGGGTATTGAGAGGCAATCTTGTAATTAGGAGGTTCAGTGGCATTGTAGTCAATAATAGCCTTATAGCACAGTTTGGGCTTAGTAATGCCACTCTTAGACCTAGTCTGCATAGAATGTGTACTAAGAATAGAGATAGACTGAACATTGGAAGATGATGTAGTAGGAAGAATAGGAGCAAATTGAGGTGGAGGAATTAAAGCTGAATCAGGTAGAGAATGAGATTGTGAAGGAGGAACCAAGGCAGACTTAGAAATGACATATGGGGAATTAGACTTTAGAGATGGCGAAGTTAAAGAAGTTGATGAAACAGTAGTAGTGGGTGTTGGACCAAGAAGAGATGGTTGATTAGTAGAATAGAGATAAAGGAGGTTAGAAAACTAGGATTGATTAGAATTAGCAGGAGTGGGAACAGATGAAGGAAAAGCAGACAAATAGAGAAAAGGGAATTTGGACTCATTAAATACAACATGTCTAGAGGTATAGAGTTTATTGATAGAATGATCAAGACATAGATAGCCTTTAGAACAAGTAGAATATCCTAAGAAAACACACTCAGTGGTTCTTTGATCAAGCTTATGAGTTGTATAAGGCCTGAGAAAAGGATAGCAAGCACAACCAAACACTTTCAATTGTGAAAGGTCTGGTGAGGAATGATGAAGAACAGACCAAGGGGAATTAGAGTGTAACACAGGAGTAGATAAAAAATTAATCAAGTTGACAACAGTTTGAGCAGCAAAAGACCAGTAAGAATTAGGAATTTGGGACTATGAAAGGTGAGTAATAGCTGCTTCAATAGTATGTCTATGTTTCCTTTCAACAAGCCCATTTTGTTATGGGGTGTAGGGACAAGAAATTTGATGGTTTATGCCATTAGAGAGAAGATATTGTTTAAAAGGATGTGAAGTGTACTCTCCTCCTCTATCAGACCTAAAGGTTTTAATTTTGGTGGAGAATTGTGTTTCTACGTACCATGGATTTAAAATGCTGGAACTTGGTAAAGACTTCAGATTTATTAGCAAGCAAATACAACCAAGTAAATTTGGTGAAATGATCTACAAAAATCACATAATATTTATATTGATTAACAGAATCTGGAGCAGGCCCCCACAAATCTGAATGAACAAGTTCAAAAGGAGAATTTGCAACAAATTTAGAAGTACCAAATGGTAATCTATGCATCTCACCATGTAAACAATGAGTGCAAGACTGTGAAATATTGGTTCATTTATTTGCAAATGGAAGTAAAGAAGATAAAGCTAAGCTAAGAACTTGGTGATTAGGATGACCAAGTCTGCTATGCCAAAGTTGAAGTAAAGAATTTTGAGAAGCAACACTATTGCAGACCCTAGGAAAAAGACTAAGATTGTGAGCTTTGTTTGGATAGATTGGATACGCCCCTTATTCACTCTTGCCCTAGTAAAGGACATTCCCCGTGGCCAAAGCCTAAAGCTTTAATAGATAGTATGTTCTCATCAAAATAGCACCAACAATAATTATCATGACAGATTTTACATATTGAAGCTAGGTTTGAGGCTATTTAATAGGTTTGGGGTATTTATAGGCTTTTGAAAGAAGGGGGGGGGGGGGTGATCACTTCTCTATGAATGGGGAACCTGACAGCAAACCATTCCTTAAACGGCTAAGGAATGGTTTAGGATCCCTTTTCGATGTTCTACAATATGAGGGCTATCAACTTCATTTAATGAAGGAATGATAGTTGGTTAGAGAATTAAATGCGGAGTGATAGTTGTTGGAGTGATGGGTTGCGTTTCAAACACTTAGCATTGTGCTTAGTGTCCCACATTGGTTAGAAGTGAACCATGTTATGTGTTTATAAGCCACTATCCACTTTAAGTGGTAACTTCAAAGATAATGGGCTAGGTTTTAGAGTTGGGATTGGGTTGGGTTTATGCTTAATTCTACCCTTATTGGATTGTATCATTTTCCTTTCTTTTCCTTCTAACCTTTTTAGCTTAGCCTGTTGGGCATGCATAGTAACTGTTGGGGCCAGCCCTAATCTCTCATTTCCTTTGGCTTATAAAACCCTTTAGCCCTCATTTCTTTTTCTCATCTTCCTTTTCTAGCTGCACTCCACAACTCCTCTGTTTTCTTCTCTTCTCCCACAAAACTTTATACACTTGTTTTGGGTGTAAGGAAAGGCAAAATAAGAAGGATGTTCTTTAGTTCTTCTTGATTGGGTGTGCATCCATCTCAAAAATATTTGCTATAGTCTAATCCTAGGGGATTGGTCAAGAAAGCCTAATGCACTGAGTTCTACTCCAGATGACATGAATCAACTTTTAAGAACAATGCAATTTGCGTGATTCTATAGTTTGTGAGATCTTTCTAACTCTATCAATTTATTTTTGTCATTGCTAATTTTTTTAGGGTTTATATTGTTTAATCAAAACTTGTTTATTTAGCCATATTTTTCAATAATAGTTAGCCCTCCCAAGAAGATAACTAATATAACTATTAAATTAATTATAACGTTATCGTGGTAAGCCTTGATTCGACATTGGTCCACCTCAAAAACCTTGACCTCTCCATTTTTCAATTCTTTGATTAATCTAGGTTTCAAAACCATGCTAGGAGCAGGGTGCATGCCTAAGTCAAGAATGCCAAAGTACTAGTAAGATTGGAGAAGATGAATACCGACAAAAAGAAGTCAGAGGCTAAAAATTTGATGTGTCCAATTCTACGGTCAATCCCAAGCTCTTGCCATGTCCCTAGATCTTGCACAACATAACTAGAGAAATAAAAGGTGATTCAATAACCAAATTTAGCTTATTGCCCACAAAACTAATTTGTATAAGAGATTGGGCACATGTAACACCTCAGTAATCAAAAGATTGGAAGTAGAGATGGTGCCTATACTAAGAATAGACATAGTGGAGCCATCGACTGTGTGAATAATAGGTGGTTCACAAAATTGAAATTAGAAAGAAAAAAAAAGAAAAAAAAAAAAAAAAGAGGAAAAATATGGTGTCATGTAATTGCAATAGGCAAAGTTAAGAAGCTAAAAGGAAGACTTACTAGGCAAGATAGAGAGCAAGGTAAGATGATGTATTACCAGACCTAGTCAGAACCTAAGTGATGATAATTCCGTCCTTCATAATCTTAAAATTTTACAAAAACAACACTCAATAGATTGCTAAGTGGTGTAAGACTGAAAACGTTGTACAAAAGTGTAACCTTAATGCATGTGTAGGAGCAGAGTCTAAAGTATTTATTCTTAAAGTAAGTCAAATTCTAAGGATAAAATTGATATTTTGTCTAGTTTTGACTCTTGGTAAGTGGGGTGAAATGGTTTCGTTGGGTTATGACAAAAAAATATTGGATAATCAATCTTGAAGGCAATTGAAACAATAAAACTAAATTAAACAGACCAAAGGGCTTTAAAAATATCGATTTTATGGAAGCTTCATTGCCAACTAAAGTGAGTTTGGCTACAACTTTTTGTTTTCTAAGAAGCCGATGAGACGTCATATTATTCATATATGGCAATACCCTACTTGCGAGAGTGTAATGCCTTCAACAAGCTAGGGAAAGCCAATGTCTTTTTAATGGCAAGCATTACAAAGTGGTAGGAAAATCAATACAATATCTTATGATTTAAGCATGGTGATCCACTACATGCGAAGACATAGCCAACCCTCAAAAAGATGGGAATGCCAGAGCATAAACCTCCCAGAGTGCCAAAGAAGCCAACAAACCCTTAACTCATTGCCATATGGTAATTCGCTATACGCGAGGATAAAACTTATCCTTAAGAAAATAGTAAACCTATGCATTCTTTGAGTCGTTGTATGCATGAACTATTGGAAAACACAGTTTTGCATCTTATACAAAAACATGCAGCGGAAATAAACGGATCTACTTCATTCATGTGAGATAACATGGAATATCAATATTTTAGAAACAAAGAATAGGAAGGTGTACCTTGATGTAGTGAAATTAAAAAACAAACTAAAATTGAACTTGGGAATACTTTCAATCTTCACCCCAATTCCACATATGCCCAATATGTGTGGTCTCTCAATTAGTTCTATACGTACTTGTCCAAGAGAATAAGAGAAAAGTCTCTTAAGAAATCTATATGTTTCTTTTTTTTAATCATACGTATATATTTTACTACACTTGCAGTTATTTTATTTAATAACTCTTATTAAATAAATAACTGATTATCTAATTTGGTTAGCCTTTTGGGCTAGCCCAATTGGGCTTTAGTGTGTGGTTTGGGTTGGGACCAAAAAGAACAAATAAAACTCTAATTCCAATGAACTTTGGACTTATCTGTCAACTTTTAACAAGCTTAAAATTACCATTAATTATATATATATTTTAGAAAAATCATTAATTATATTTAATACCACCATATAAAATATAATTGTACTCTAGGTCTTATTAATAAATTATATTCCAAGATTTTATTATCTAAACATTTAACCCCTTCATAAAAATATTCGTAGTAATACAAAGTCATAATATATAACTATCACTTTGAAGATTACTACCTCTTGATCCTTGAGTACCCGGTTTAATCATTAAGTTATTAATATATATATATATATATATATGAAATCCAATTTCATAAAATATAAACTTTAGTAACTCTTTACTAAAGTGGTTAGGCCTAATACTCTAAATAACCAAACCCATTAAACTTATCGCAAGTGAATATTTTATAACTCTGAAAAGATATTATAAATTCCATCTTGAGAATATGTGTTCCTTCAACACTACGTGTGGTTGCCCAACATACCGAGGTTTTGATGTTAGATTAGATTTCACTCCTGATATATCAAAGCAACCTACATTTCATGATCAGATTCATTATTCTATCAAGATTGAGAGTTTATGTAAATAAAAGTCGTGAAATTTATTATTTATTTGATAGTCATTAATAGAATAATAAATTCATAGCGATCCAATTCAATATGTCTTATACATTTAATCTGCGTTTGGCTCCAAATTAAAAAGCCAACTTATTTTACAATTTAACTTATTTTTGCTACTATTTATGGACACCACTACACTTTTTGGCACTATTCATGGGTCCCACTATACTATTTTAACTAACTTTTACTTTTATTTACAATACTTTTAGTAAAAAGTTTTCAGTTTCAGCAAAATAAGCAGATCTCAAACAGACCCTTAAAAATATATTAACATATCAAGTAAAAATCTCCACTTTCATGATCAAGACAAATCATCTTAGTTGACATGTTATAGTCTTCGCAAATAAAATGTTCAATTTCATCATTGACTAAAAACTAAGATTTTAAGTTTACAAAGAACTTGTGATTTACATCTTCTGTGACTAAATCACATAAATCATATACAATGCATCTTAAGGATTATATGATAACATAATGTCATGCACAACATTATACAATAGGATTTTAGGGCATTAATCCTAACATAAACGTGATCTATTCAAAAGATTATGGCAAACAAGCTTTATTTAAGTCACTATTTGTGAGAACACAATCAGCCCCTAAGAAACAATGACAAAAAAGTGCACCATGACTTGCAATGTGCGAAAACACAACTTATATATGGGAGCTTCTTGAAATTAATGATGTAGTGACCTAACACATGTTGAGTATAAGTCGACTATTAAGCGGCGAGACAAAAATGTTTGTCAATATAGCACTAAAAAAAATGGTGTGCAGACAGCAAGACACGTGCTTAGCCAAAACTTGTCCACAATGAAATGACAACCAAGCAACACATCTACTAACTTGCTCAAGCAAAGGCAAAGCCATATTTACAACATGTCCAATCAAGCATATGTCATTCTAAAGAGACTAAGCGTATACAATCTATCAAAGTTATGCTACTCAATCACAACCAAAAGCATGCTTATAGCCTACAAAAATGTAGGTGAAAATTCAACTTTGGTCCCTATTATTTTTAACTTGCTGTCAATTTAGTCCATACTAACAAATCATAGCTTTTCTTGCACTTTCTTGGCAACCAAACACAAAACACAAATCAAATATGCTAATCTCCAACTCTGGTAAACACAAATATCAACTTAGCAACTAAAACAAACCTAGATTTGGACCCAAAATGAATGTAAATTAAAAATAACATGGTTCAACTTGACTGCAAAATAAAAGTAAAAAAGACTAATTTGATTGCTACTAAAGTGTAGGGATCTAAGAGCATGCTCATCAAGAATGCTAAATATTTTAGCATTTACCACTCCAAAATCTTACTTTATCAATTTTAACATATCATTTTACAATCCACCTACCATCAAACATTCTATTTTTTTTTACAGCTTCATTTAAATAATATTATTTTATTTTACCACTTTCTCTCTCTTTCCACCACTTTCTTCTCAATGACTAGCCATTGTCAGCCACCACCACCATAAACCATCAACATTCAACAGCAAACCCAAACCCATGGCCAACTCACTGGTCCATCCAAAAATCAACCCCACAGCCAACCAAAAAAAAAAAAAAAAAAAAAAACAACAACAACAACAACAACAACAAAAACTAAACTAAACTTGAGAGAGAGAAGCTTCATCGTGAGAGGAAGAGAGGGAGGCGGAGGATAGAGCGGTGAACAAAACCCACAAACCCAAGACCCACACCTCAGCCACAGCAACCCACCTCAGTCACCACCCACCCACCCACCTCGTTCTCAACCCCAACCAAAACCCACCACCCCGATCTTAACCCCAGCCAAAACCCACCACCCCAAATCTGTGCCAGGAATCATGGTAAATAGTCTTCGAATCGTTGTGAACATTCGCGATTGTGAGGCGATAGCTAGCGAAGCAAACCCATTTCGATGAAGAAGTGCCTCTCAGGTCCATGATTTGGAGGTAGATTGAGATGTACCCTGGCAAAGCTTGCAAGTCTTCTTTCGGATACACGAGGAGCCTGCAATCGTAGCCGCCAACCTCGAAGTACTTGCTCCACAGAACGCAGACCCACGAACCCAGACCCATGAACCCAGACCCACAAAATCGCCGGAGCACATCAGACCACGACCCACGACCATCGGCAGAGCACATTCATCGGCGAACCACATCGGCGAAGCACAGAGAGAGAAGAGAGAAGAAAGAAGTGGAGAGAGGAAAGAGAAAGAGCCTGAGGTGAATAAAAAATAATTTTTGTTTTACAATTGTAGCTACAGTGCGGTCTCAAATATGAGATTGCACTATACCTTGAATCTTAAAATTTTAAGATTTAGCCAGTTTGATAGAGTGGTATTTTTATCTCAAAAATGCTAAAAAATAGGATTTTTAGCATTTGAGAGGTTTTATGTGAATGCTTTAATAGAGACCAAAATATATGGAGTAATGGCATTTTGGCCAAGAGTCCAAATCTTTTGTCTCATTTTTTCTACTCTACTTTATACTCCACTAATAAAAAT
Organism: Quercus lobata; assembly: GCF_001633185.2. Taxonomy (NCBI): domain Eukaryota; kingdom Viridiplantae; phylum Streptophyta; class Magnoliopsida; order Fagales; family Fagaceae; genus Quercus; species Quercus lobata. Next base: position 54,542,536 of record NC_044905.1, on the reverse strand, counting down.
ATGCCACATGACAACATATTTAATTGTCTCATACCATTAAACCTTTCCTAATTTCAATTACTTAAAATAAATAATAAATAAAACCCCTGCCCATCCCCACCAGGCCACCACTACAACCACCGGCGCTGGCCCCATCAACATCACCGGTCATAGCTAACTACCGTTGCCTGGTCTGAACCACCGTCTCTCTATTTTCAAATCCAAACCACTGTCACGCTACCACCCAAAAATAAATCCAAGAACACAACAAAAGTGCAGGTGCGATAAAAAAACTATCCAAATCAAAGAAAACCAAACCCACAAAACAGAAACAAGAAGAAGAAGTGAAGACTCCAATTTGCGCATCACCTATAAATCCCTTTTTCTCCTCAATAAAGCTACGGATGTACAATAGCTTTCTTTTTAAATACTTTTTCCCCTTGAGCTTAGTTTTCCCCTTTTCCTAGTTACACAATAAAGTTATGGCCTTTGTTCAAGTTTTGTTTCTGGCTAAAGAAATTGATACGTGGGTTATATCCAACCACCACCCTCCAACCACCCTCACTCCACCACCAAATAAACCCAACAGATTTGGAATTCATGAACAATCCAACACATTCAGTACCAACATTTCCATATTATTGTGGTGATTTAGGGCCCGTTTGGTTTAGAGGTGTCTCAGTTTTCATAACTCAAACTCAAAACCCATAAACTCATATCTCAAACTCCACTGTCACTCAAAAAATCCAACACTTTTGTTTGGTCACAAAACTCAGTCATGTATCTCAGTTTTTAACTTTACTTTTTGCCAAAATGATGGACCCACCCATTGACACTGCACAGAAGAATACGGTTGCTACCCACGTCCCTTTTCTTTTTTGCTCTTCAAACCCAACTTCACCGAAACCCAGCTCCACCACCATCAACGACAAACCCTTCATCCACCACCATTAACCCAGCTCCACCATGACCACCAACGGCGAACCCAAAAATCCACAACCACAACCACCACTACCAGCAGCCTTCAACACAACCACAACCTCCACCAAAAAATCTAAATGAATCAAAAATCCAAACCTACCAACAGCCCTCAACCAAAACCACAACCTCCACCAAAAAATCCAAGTCTCAAACCACCACAACCACAACAAAAAAACCCAAACCCAAATCCTTAGATCGGAGACCCAAACTCAGCCATCTCTACCATCATCGCTTGAAGAAAAAAAAAAAAAAGTGGCTAAAAGAAGAAACTAGAGTGAAGAACAAAGAAAGAAAAGAAAAGAAAAAAGAAAAGAGAGAAGAAACTAAGAGCAAAAACCCACCTTGAAGAAGAAAAGAGACAAAAGAGAAAGAAAAAAAAAAAGGAAAGAAAAAGAAAGAAGTAAAAGATCTGGTCTAGGCTCAGTTCGATCTCGAGGTCCGCGTGTCTCGAGGCCGGCGAAGCTTCCAATCTCAAGGTCTGCGTGTCTCACGATTTGGCCTGGGCTCAGTTCGACGTTGTTTCTTGAATCCCCTATTGCCGACGAAGTTTCCGATCTCTGGTCTTGCTCTCTCTTTGATGCCACACAAAAAAGAGAAGGAGAGCTATGGGTAAAAGAAAAAAAAAATGAAGAAGGAGAAGTGACAGAGAAGAACAGGTTGGAGAGAGATCAAGTAGTGATGGGACAATACAAAAGCTGTGGGCTCCACGAGGTCTTCCATTTTACGAAATTGCCACTGAGTTTGAGTTTAAGAAACAGAAAACAACATTTTCTTTTTTCCGGTTTTCATCACTCTCACTCAATCCAAATTGAGTTCGAGTGATGAAAACAGGGAGAGGAAATCAAGCCAAATACTCAGTTTTCAGTGGGTCTCACACAATTCTCAGTAGTTTGAATCATGAGAACTGAGCCATATGACTCAAAACAGGGCTAATCCAAACAGGGCCTTAGACTCTTTTGGCCAAAAACGAATTAGGGTCCTAATGTTTATTGGAGAGAGAAAGGGTAAAAAAGGAATTGGGCATTCAAGAAGAGAAGGGCATATTTATCCCCTATCTAAATCTTCGTCTGTCAAGCCGATAGAGCTCTCTTTCTCTTGCCTCTGTACTGCCGCTGGGTTCTGCTGCTACTCGTTTCCTATTCTACCTTTCATATATTATTACCAAAGCAAAGGTACTTTTTTTTTTTTTTTAATGTTGTTTCTGTATTAAGATTTCTGTCTTAGTTTGATTCTTTTATTAACATTTCTTTGTTTTGTCTCTTCACCGTGTTAAGTGGTTTCATTTTATACAGAAATTTTAGCCCAAATTGCTATTACTCTTTTTTTTTCTTTTTTCCTTCTTCTTCTTCTATGTTTTTCTTTTCCAGCAATATAAGAAAAAGAATGGCTCTTTGAAAATTTCTCAGCAGGCTAACAGGGTACAGAATCTAGAAAGTGCTAGGGTTTTGGTTAAATTTTTTTTTTCTTTAATTTATTGGGTTGAAAAGAAGCTTCATTTATTTGAAAACCCTTATCCTTCATTTACTTTCATTCACAATTTTGTTGGACTTGGATTCATATCTGAGACGTGTGTTGGGATGGCAGGATTGGCCACATGGATTTGGATTTGGGAGATTGAAATCCAAATACCTTGTTTGGATAGTTTAAAAAGGATCGAAGATTTGGATTTGAAAAATCTGTCAAGGGTTTTAAACCTTAAATCCTAGAATTTGAAATAACTTCTAAACCCATAAAATTTTAGAAATCCATTATACATACCTCTATATTGATAAGTTTGAAATTAAGGCATTTCAAATCCCTCACTTTTAAATTCAAATCCAAATCTAAATTCAATTATCCAAACACAACCTATATGAAAGAGGGTTGTCATTGATTCAGTGTTTTTCCCTGCTCAGATGGATAGGGAGAGGCTCATGAAAATGGCTGGTGCCGTTCGTACTGGTGGAAAAGGAAGCATGAGAAGGTTTGACAGTCTTTCTTGTTTAATAAAATATGTCAAATTTTATTTTGTAGCTTAATCAACTAAAAAAAAGTTTCTTTCTTACTAGAAAGAGCTGCTCATTTTATAAAAACAAATATTTATTATTTCCTTTTTATTTGATTCAATACCAACTATTTGTTATGGTGTTAATTAAGTCAGAGCTCATTGGCACAAATGTGGGATATGATTATATATGATTTAAACATTAACTTTTTCTGGAATGAAAACTATTCTATAATTTTTTTTAGATTGTAAACCACTAGGATTTAATTTGATAAACATTCAGAAGAGATTCTCCAAGCTTCATTCTTCTGATTCAAAATTTGATATCATAAAGATTAATCATGTTGTACTTTTATTCACAAAAACTACATAGTGTATTTGTTTGTTACTTTTGTTTAACGTGTCAAAGTTTAGTTGAGTTTGATGCGCCACTGTCTTGTGTGCTTTTGTACTTAGAAAAAAGAAGGCTATTCACAGAGCCACGACCACTGATGATAAAAGGCTTCAGAGTACCTTGAAGAGGATTGGGGTGAACGCTATCCCAGCTATTGAAGAAGTTAACATTTTCAAGGATGATGCAGTCATCCAGTTTATTAATCCCAAAGGTTAACTTCCTAACCTAAATATGGCTTTAGGATTGTGTAGCCTAAGCTTTTTATACCACCGATGTTTTTGTAATTGATTTCCTATTTGGCAACCAATGACTAATAATTTTTATTATCTTGTATCCCAGTTCAAGCTTCCATTGCTGCCAACACTTGGGTTGTTAGCGGTTCTCCTCAAATAAAAAGTATTTTCTCATTCTCTTCTTCTACCATTTATATCTGCTAGAATGCTTGTCTGCATTTTTTTGGGTGGCTTTTTCTGTATCTTTATGTCTTTCAAGATGTGGTCTACATGAGTTGCTGAAATAGTATTTAAATGCTGTAATATTGCTGAGGTTCTTCTAACTTTATGCTTAGCATTCCCAGATTTTCATTCGTGTCATATAGTAAGCCTTAAATCAGATCTTTTAAAGGGGCATTGCACTTTTGCCACTGATTTTTCTCTGCTGCACATTATTTCTTTAATAATTTTCAGTGGAAAAGAGCTAAGACTTGAACTTGTGTTTCAGAATTGCAAGATATTCTCCCAGGGATCATCAACCAACTAGGTATGATGCTATTATGTTTATTTTCCTTACATTTAAATCATAATTTTTTTGTTCTAATAGTTCCATATTAGTATTTGTCAGCTACCTGTATTTTGAGACCCCAGTACAAACAAATTGCTTCTTTGGCTTGCTAACCTGAGGCTTTTTGTCTTACTAGTTAACTGATGTTAAATATTTCTCAAATGTGCCTTGAATATCTAATTGGTTTGTATATAGTAGACTAGTCAATCCAAATTTTCTGTTCATTTGGATTAGTAAGCTACGCATGCACCCATTGCCTGTGGTGGAAGTTTTGACATGACAATTTGGTAATTAGATGCTAGTTGCAATAGAGAAAAATATGAAACCAGGGCATTGACATCCACTACATGAAGGAACAATTGCAACAGAGAAAAGCATGAAAAGCCAGGGCAGGAACTTTATTGTCTGTTATCCATTTCCAGTGAAGTCAAAATCCCCAAGATCCAATTTCATAATCTTCTTTCTGAATTTAAAAAATCAAAGATGGTGAATCCAAATGATAAAATCTTCAGCTTGACTCTCGATTTTTAAACAATGAGATTTTATGGTTTTCATTTCAAAATCCTACAAGAAATTGCTGGAGGATTTGTTCAAATGTGTGCAATGGCTTTCATGTGGGTTTGAATCAGGTTTGAATCCTGGCTTCAGTAAAAAGCTACTCAAATCTGAATTTGACCTTTTTATGCAAGATTTATGTATGTATGCTCTTAAGGCTAAATGCTGCTATCTAGAGTTCAGAAGGTTTATTATGTAGAATTATAGCCTCGTTTAAATTTGGTCCATTTCTGATCTCCTTGTTTGAATGCTACATGAAATGCAAATCTTAAGGCTGTACAAAAGCAAATATTTAAGTGGTCTTTTTTTTTCCTACTTGACTCTGATCAAATGACATTATTTCTATTTGACTCTCTTTCCTGAGCGAGCAGATTTCTTTCTTCTTTGTATGTTTGTCTAGCCCCCCTGAGAAACACACACGCTTGCACGCGCACAACATGCAACCCAAACCAGTAACATTTGAAAAAGGGAAAGAAATTCCCTTGCCCTAATGAATGAGAGAGAGAGAGGAAATGAAATATACATCTGGTTGGCCTAATTATTGATTTGCTTTTTTCCTTGGGCGAAATATTTTATGTATACCTTTGATTGTGAATTATCTTAACATACAATGTTTTTATGAGCCAAGAAAATGACCCTTGGAAAGTTCATGCGTGTAGTGTCCCCATCACCCCCCCCCCCCCCCCAACATCTTTGCTTGAGAAGGTCCCAAACTATTCTGCCTGAAGGATTCATAGCCCACTTGTGGGCTGTTATTATTGAGCAAAGTAGTTTAAATATTATTTTGAGTGTCATTGATTGCAAGCTCTCTTTGATCTTTGTTGACCTCAGTAGCTCTACCTCTGCTGATGTCAAACAGTGTGAACACAGAAAACTATATCAAATTCATGTTGTTGGAGCTTCTAAATGGGAAATGTCATAATCTATGCTTATGTGATTCAAATGAAGAGTATTAACAGCTTAAGTAAGAGTAATATAAAATAAATATTCCAGTGCTGATCTTTGATTGATTGATTATGGAAATCAGGCTATTTTAACCCAAGGAGTTATATTAATTTTATTAGATTATATGGCTGCGGGACATTATTTAGCTGGAAATTACTTTTTCCTAGTAGTCTTGACAGAAACTAATTCTATGGGCGTTCTGGAAATGAATTTGTTGTGTTTTGTTATCTCAATCCAGTTGACTAACTTGCACTGACATATACGGTTTCAATTTTTAGGGCCAGATAACTTGGACAACCTAAGGAAGCTTGCGGAGCAGTTTCAGAAGCAGCAACCACCTGCTGGTGCACAAGCAACGCAAGAAGAAGACGATGATGAAGTCCCGGAGCTTGTTGCTGGTGAAACCTTTGAAACTGCTGCAGAAGATGGTCATACCCATACTTCTTAGACTGGTTGTATGAATGGTTTCCAATACCAATTTTAGTACTTTGCTGGGCATTTCTTTCCCCTTATGGCCTTCAGCTCTTGTGATAGTCCCTTTTCCTGATGTTTTATTGAATCCAGTGAAAGAATTGTAGCTTGTATGAGACCTATTCAATGTTGTTAAAAGCGTGCCTAAGGCGCACCTAAGCTCAAAGCCCCAACCTCTCAACGCTTCGCTAGGCCAAAAAAAAAAAACTCATTTAATGATGCACACTTTAAGCGCACTGAGACACGTTTTTATTTTTTATTTTTTATTTTTATATATTATTTTATTGTTAAAAAAGATTTGGTTTATCAAAATTAATTGCTTGATCAAAATGGCATAGACCAATGATTTACCACAACTATCCTTAGGGTGTTGTGTTACACTATTTTTATTTACATCATAAGATACAAACAAGGTTAACTTACAATTCTTATTCTTTTGATCTTTGACTTTAAGATATATGTTGATTAAATTCTATAAGGATGTAATATAAAACTCAAGTTTAATACTCCAATCTCAATATGCCACAATATCATCGCACATATTAAAGAATAGACACAACTATATCCAATCAATTTTAATATCCATATGCAAATTTAACTCAACATAGAGTTTATTGAGATGTTATTTAGTACGGTAAGATGTATTTAGTTTGAGATTAAATTCAATAAGGACATGCTATATCAACCAATACAGACGGACACGTACCCCCTTAGATAGAACATATGAAGGGTATTGTAAGGCACTTGGAAGTTTTGATAATACTTGCTGTTTAGTATAGTATTATCAGAACTTACAAAATCATCAACATTGCGCATGGCTAAAAGCTTCACATGAACCTTCTATAGAGCTAAGTCAAGATGTTCATATTTCTTTACTAGATATGTCATGTATAATGTGATTCTTGGCCTTGATTTTCCATCTTTCTAAAATATAATGCGGGGCAAGAAAGTCCACAAGAGATTTTTTCACAAAAACAGTAAGTATGTGACTACAAAGAATTCCAACAAATTCAAACATTTGGCATGTACAAATAGCCTTTTTTCTTAGAAAATATCGATGTACACGTACCCCCTTAGATAGAACATATGAAGGGTATTGTAAGGCACTTGGAAGTTTTGATAATACTTGCTGTTTAGTATAGTATTATCAGAACTTACAAAATCATCAACATCGCGCATGACTAAAAGCTTCACATGAACCTTCTATAGAGCTAAGTCAAGATGTTCATATTTCTTTATTAGATATGTCATGTATAATATGATTCTTGGCCTTGATTTTCCATCTTTCTAAAATATAATTCGGGGGAAGAAAGTCCACAAGAGAGTTTTTCACAAAAACAATAAGTATGTGACTACAAAGAATTCCAACAAATTCAAACATATGGCATGTACAAATAGCCTTTTTTCTTAGAAATTTCAACACTTCATAAATTGGACTTTTTTCCCATGAGGTACCACTTTATATACTTTCTTTCCTCCTTCGCGATATTTGGATGCCTTGTTTTTTTGTTTACAAAATACTTCTTCTTGAAATTTCATAAACATCTTTCTTGTATAAATTTTTAGTACCTCTCCTTCCATCTTGTAACATGTTTTCAAAATTGGCATTGTAGTTTTTTGTCTTTATACATCTTGCTATTTCTCTTTCAGATAATGCGCATTTAAGGCTTTCTCATATTGATGCACAGAGTCACTTATCATTGTACTTGAATGAACATCTAAACATGATAGATTGGTGATAGTGGTTAACCCCAATAAAAGGAACAAAAGGCATCCCATAGCAATTTGTTAAGTAAGTAGCGTCAAAAGTAACGATATGTCCAAAATGTTCGTATGCAATTCTTGACCTAGCATCTGCCAAAAAAGAATTTCTCATGTGCCCATGTTCATCAACTTGAATTGCATATAAAAAACTTGGATTTTTTTAATTGACACTCAGTAAAATGGCTATACATTCTTTGTGCATCTCCATTTTGAAGTAAATTTCTTCTTTTATTACCCAAATAATTTTGAACATCAATTGCAACACAACCAACATTATAGTCACCATTAGATTCTTTACTCAACACTAACATTATCTTTCCTGTAGGTTCACCTAACTCATTGAGTATATCTATAAGATTTTTTTTGGCACGTGATATCACTCTATGTCCACGAAGCAAACTTGTACTTTTAGGAGTAAGATGAAGTTCATGATTATGATTGTTCACAAACTTACTTGCAATCCATGTTTCCTTTTTTTTTTTCTTTAAACTCATCATAGCTTTGCATCCCACTCTAGTTTTTGCATGTTGTGGACCTTTTCTTTCTTTATCTTAACAACTTTTATGACGAAACCCTTCCCTCCAGCAAACATATTCCACTCCAACCAATGATTTATCTTCTTTAAACAACCGTTTATGATTTATTCAAATGCTAAAACCCTTTCACCTTGCATATGCATTATAACATGCATGAGCATCTTTTGAGTCATTGAATACCATATCAAGACATGGTTCCGAAGGCCATTTAGATGCAAAAGATTGATTCAAATCATTCTTAGGCAAACCTACATTGTCTTGATCTTCTACTATTTCCGGCTCAACATACACTATGTCTTCTACCAAATCATCACAAAGAGAGATTATTTTAGGTTCTTCATTGTTCGCACTCATATTTGCAATTTGAGTAAATATTTATTTTCAATAGAACGTAGAAAAAACAAAAGAGAAGAAAAATTCATAAGAACAATTGTAGAGACGTTCAAGATTTATTCAATTACAAAACCAAAATCTAAAACATAATAAACTTCCCCAATTTCTCAAACCAGTTTTATTACAAAACCAAAATGTAATTAGAAACTTTTACTTTTAGGCTCATAATAAAATTATCAAAGAAAAAAGAAAAGTAATTTACCTGATATACTGTAGAATACTTGCTCTAACAATTAATGGATAAAACTCAAAAACACGAGACACAAATGGAAAAACAATAAACCATATAGGAGGCACTCTTATTCAATGTACCTATTAAAACTGACTTGGTCCCTTACAAATTGATTAATGCTACTAGACACTTAATTGTTCCTGATTCATTTGTTATTTTACGTGACTGTAACTGTTTCTTATTTCTTGGTACAAACTGATACTAATTGAATTACATCATTAAGCCTATTCAATTACACATTGGAACTTCAAATTGATGCTACTGGACACTTAATTGCTGCTGATGCATTTGTTATTGCATCAGATACTTTCTACTTTAAAGAGACAAATAACAAAAAGAGAATAAAATTAAATTAAAAAAAAAAATTCTATGTTAACAGCAACTAAAATTCAGATTCGTTTCTATGTTAACAGCAACAAAAAAATTCAGAATGGCAAAATTTTATGTTACTGTGCAAAACCCATATCTATCAATATTTCAAAATAGCAATAATACCCATACCATCAAGATATCAAAATATAGCAAAGCTCATACCAAATCAATCAAAATATAGCAAAACCCATCAATATGGAGAAAAAGAACAAATCACCTAGTAAACAAATCTTGAAGTCACTTATTAAGGTTTCAATGTTTCAACGACTTTGGCAAATTGATGTGGTAGAGGATGGAGGTTCGGCAAGGTAATGTGGCAGCAAACGGAGGTCCGGCATGGTAATGCGGTGGCAAATGAAGGTCCGCCAAGGTTTGTGGCAGGAGACAAAGGAGCTGAGGGAGATGATATCTTAGGGACTCTTCACATTTGGTCTAAAACCAAGAAGTAGAGTTTTTTTTTTTTTTTTTTTTTTTTTTTAGATGTTATTATATTAGGTGTGCTAGGATGTATTGACTTTAAAATGAATTTAAGTAAAAGTCTGATGTGGCATGTATTAGCTGGCACAAACCAAAGGATTTATACCCCGTCCTTATTGAATTTAATCTTATGTCAGAATCCCTTATCGGATGTTGTGAAATATGAGTTTTACACCCTATCTTTATCAAATTCGGACTCTTGAACCATATACATCATTTGATCATAACTATCATGATAAAGCACAAGAAAATCATACATTATGATATTGACCGTTGATCAATTTACTACATAAAAATTTTAAGAATTGAAATAATTTAGGTAAAATTTGAACTTCCAAACATTATACATTATACATACCTACTAGGTAAAATATACAAACTTTGAGAGTTCACAACAGAAGACAAACAACCTTTTGAGATTTCCACTCTGACCAACTTCAAAGAAGAATTCTGTTAAAAAAAAAAAAAAAAAAACCAAAACAAAACAAGCTTCAAAGAAGAATTATTTCACCCATCTAGAAAATTAGCAATGCCTCAGGAGCGATCTTAACTATTTTGTATAACCTAAGGAATGTTAGATCTCGATATAACTGTTTATGTAACACCTGAAAAAAGATAACCCAAGTTTGACCCAATATTATACTTTATATCAACCTTGAGACCATTTCTTTCGTTGCCTGCATTCTACAATTCAACTATAATTTCATTTCCATTGAATGTGCAGTGCCTTTTAAATTTTATCCTATCACTGACAATTCAAGAGTCATATATAAGGTCCACGATTTTTGCCTCAACCAACTAAAAATATACGCTTAACCAAAAAATTGTTGCTTTCCCTATTTTACCAGGCACTTCATGGGTAGATCCAATGAAGGGTAGCCTATAAAGAACCTTGATTTTAAGAGGGGGGACGTTTTACAATGAAATAAACAGGTCCCTCGTAACCCCCCACTTGAAGTACCCCAGTTTACAAAAGTTTCTATGGCCTAAAGAAATCAAAAGGCTGAAATGAACTTCTGAATCTTTGCCTGGGCTCGCTCCTTCTCTTCTGGTCCATCCAAATCACCAATATTGTCATGATATTCCTGTGATCCACAAAAGGATGCAAAGGTCGTAAATAAGTTGTGAGGGTATTGAACATGATTGAGTAATTGTTATGGAAAGGCCCAGAGAACCCAGGGACCAAATTTTGGCATATATTAACATAATTTTGAAAGCTTCACATCCATTAAAGTTTCAACCAGCACCCATAAAAACAAAGTTTAAGACATTTCCATATACCAGTTTTCCAGTGCCATAGCAAGGATGAGGATATGAATGAGACTGCACAGACGCATTCAGAAATCTTGGTCTGAACTGGTCTTAAGGAAATGTGGACTTTTATGTGTGCACAACTCCAAAATTCCTCAATTAAATTTATAAACATGACTGTTTCAAAGTATATAAAAAGCATACTAGAAACAACAAAACAAATTATGTGAAAAATGTCACTTAATCAAGATTAGATACTTTATGACACAGTTGGGAGTATAAACAGCCTGAAAACATATACCTGAAGTATGTCCTTAACGTCCTTGTTAGTAAGCTTTTGCTGCTTGAGTAGTAGTTCAATTCTTGCTCTCATATAGGGATGCCTGCACATAAATATACTCAAGTTATGGAATGCAGACCAGAACCAGAAAGGCTACAATAAAGCTCTACATAAACATATCTAAAAATTCAAATGCAAAAGCTTACTCAGAGCACCAAATATGACCCAGAATTACGGCAATCAGCTGCAGTATCACAGGTAAAGAGGTTAAGCCCAACAAGACAACGGAAAACTTGAAAGCAATAAGTAATACAAATCCAACTCTCCTAGGTCAAAGAAGAAAAAAATTACCTATAGCATTTCATGAGCAATAGTGTTTCTTTGGAGGCACAAACATTATGCTAACATAGGATTAAATTTACATTAAGAGAGTTAAGTTTCATTCTCTAATTTTTAAAATTAAAAAGTTCCCTTCCCAGCTACTACCATAAGTAAACCCCCAGAGTTCCTGCTACATAAAGGTGACAGGTACTACTTTCACAACAAGAGGCTGGTGGTAAGCCCGGCTGTCAATTTTTTGCTGTGTTTATATTTGAGATTATATACTCCAAATCCAAGAGTGTTGAGGATACTCCATCAAGATTGTTTACCCAGCCAACTTATTTCCATGTGCTTCAAAAACCACCTTTCTGAATTGGTAAAGCAACATTTCACATAAAAGTAGAGACTGTCATTAAACAAAGGAGAAAAACAATCTATACTAGTGGTTACAATTCCTTTCAGCCAAAGATTGATTCCCTTTCCATAATGCAAGGGCGAGCAATTTTACTATTTTCACATGCAATCCAAAAGTAGCTGGTCCTTTAGATCCATTTCCGCTCAAAAGTATAATTTTCCAAACTGCTTCTCTTCTACTTTATTTTTTCACCAAACACTTTTGACCAAGAGATCTGGTACAGGCTCCCAGCACTACAAGAGCTCTTTAAAAGCCAGAATGAACCAGTTATTCCCAATTACTTTACTCGACATAGAGAATTAACACAATTGTTCTGGGTCTATCATATAACAGAATCAACCCTCCTATAAGACTATTAGCTTCATCAGAAGCCTACTAAGTGTGATCCAGGTGACAACTTGATAAGATTGGAAACTCTAATCGATCAAAACGCTGCCTTGTAGCATCAGAACAGCAACATAGAAAAGTCCAGGGCCCACCGATTTTGCACCATCTTTTTTTCTGGTTTTACAAATCTACAATTATAAACATAACCAGCCCTAGCCTCTGAAACTTCTCTTTTATCACATATAACCTCCATTACTTTCCTGGATCAGCTGCATTAAGAAAAGGAATTCATGTAGCCTATCTAATTTGTCGGAATAATATTTATATGAGATTATGAGTTAACAGTTAAGTAATCTGCATGGGGATTGTAAATTATTGATTCTCCCAAAAGCTAAGCTATTAGGAGATGAAGGATATAATCACATAATTCTAACGGTCCCCCTCACACATGGTCTCAAACTAACTTTTAATAGGTGAGACTCAACAACACGTGGGATTTTAAATGGGAGGTAGAGTGGAGGAAAAAGGAATTGAACTTAGGACCTCTTGCTATGATACCATGTTAATTACCGATTCTCTCAAAAGTTTAAGCTTAAGCTATTAGAAGATGGTGAATTTAGTCATTTAACCACATAATTCTAACAAGGACAGCCAATTCATCTTGGAAATTCTAAATCAGGCCAAACTGACTTTTCTCCTTATCTTGACAGTCCATCCATGGGATTCACAACATAGATTTAATGATTGAAATATCCCAAATTCTTCACCCAACATAACTGCAATTTTTTCATAGAAAAAGGTTTCATTTGGACAAAAGGAACCTAATTCAGATATTTGAATTAATTGCCTTTAATATTATTATTTGAACGAAGTGTGCCCTATGTTTTCTCCTCAGTTCTCTGGTAGTGGTTGAGGTATACCACAAAAATAAAAAATAAAAACAAAAAACAAAAATAGTCACAGAACAAGCCCAGGAAATCTGAATTATTTTACCAGTATGGTTTAAAAGATATCTTCTTCTTCTTCTCTTTTTTTTTTTTTTTTTTAAATAATAATAATAATAATAATAATAATGTGCACCAAATGTTTAGGTGAATCTGTCCAAAAAACCAAATTTGATAGCAAAAACAGATAGGTCATCGCAATAAAACTCTACCTGAAGAGTGTAAAGCCCAGATTCTAGCTTCCGGTTGTACTTCTCCTCTTCATCCATCTGCAAAATATAAGAAAAATAGATCTCAAATCGTTTTTAAAATGAATTTGTTTCAAAGTGGTATATAATAATGAGAAACAAAAAAGAGAGTAAATAACCTCCAAGTCATCGAGTTCAAGATGATTTAGCCGTTCGGTCTCTGTTTTGACTCTATCAGAATATCTGTGAAAATTCACGATTCTTCAAATGAGAATATAAGCCTTTAAATGCTCACTCCTCCCGATATTATTTTTCTTCATTATTTTTTCTGGGGTAAATACATTTTCTCAATTAGAAGTTGGAGTAAGTTTCAATCAGTTCAATGAACTTTTAATTTAAGCTTCAAGTTCATTAATCTTTCTCATTATAATGTTTTCAGCTGAAAACAATTTTTGACAGAAAACATTTCACATCGAAACAAATGGAACCTATAATGGGTTACATGACAAGAGAATTTTGCCATTCCAAAGAGGTGTTTAAAACCAACAGAAAATCATTCAATAGTTGAAGAAATAGACAAAAAAATGAAGCAACCCACCTCATATAAAGCTCCATAAGCCGGTCTATTTTTTCACATTCATTTTCAACAAATTTACTCAACAATCTTTCCCTTCTAGAACCCCTCAAAATTCCACCTGGAATTGAAATATAGAGAAAGGTCAGAGGACATCTGTCATTTATTTAAAAGAATGCTATTGGCTTATAAGAAGATGCATATGAATGGTAGGATCCTATATATGCATATGTTTCAGTACAGTGAGCTTATGCAGAGCCCATAAAAAAACTGCAAATCCAAGAACAAGAATCCAAAAAGTGGTGCAACCCATGAAAACATGTGTACAAGAGAAACTCTAACCAATTAAGATCTCAACACCACAAATCAATGGCACCCAGAAACCAAAGGAGACAAATAGAATCAAAACTAGGATATAATGACACTCACAAAACCAATGATCCTAAAAACACCAAATTTAATTTATGCACAGAAAGTTACATACCCTGAAACCTAAGTTCATTTAATATACATATGTGATGAGATATATAAGCAGTGACTCTTATAGTAGCCGCTTGTATTGACTAAGTTATATAAAATTAGCATATACACTTTGTTGTAAGTCAGTGAAGGGCTGGGGTTTTGAAGTTGGAGGGTACCATGATTCCTTAATGTTTAATAATGCCATGTCTTTTCCTTGGAAAATTATTTGGAGATTGAAGGTACCTCTTAGAGAGGCATTATTGTTTTAGATTGGTGTTATATGCGTAAATGTAGTGGGGAGTTTGTAGACAATTTACTTCTTTGTTTCCCTATAGCTAATGAGTTGTGGACTATGGTACTTGGTCTGTTTGGTGTTCAATGGGTTAGGCCGCGGAGGGGTCTGGATATGCTAGCTTCTTGGCAGGGTCAGTTTGGTTGCCATTGGAATGAAGACATTTCGAAAGTAGTGCCACATTGTTTAATGAGGTGTCTTTGATGGCAGGAAAGGAATGCTAGAAGTTTTGCGGGATGTGAATGGTCTATTCTCGATCTTAAGTTGTTTTTCTTTCAATCTTTGTTTGATTGAACTCTAGCTTTGAGATCATTTTCTTTTACTTCTCTTGTAGATATATTTTGTAATTGTAGCTTGAGATCTTGATTGTGATGTGCCCATAGTATACCCTATGTACTTGGGCTATTTTTTCATTGATAAAGTTATGTTACTTATAAAATAAATAAATAAAATTAGCACATCAAATTTCTTCTCCTTCATAGCTGTATAAAACTCAGAGCCAGACAGAATTAAATCCATGTCTTTACCCTCCACTCCTTAATTATAGGGGGGAGGAGATATACAACTTCACTTCCTACTTACCAAATAATGATGCAATAAGTGACACAATGCGCTCTTCTAACTCCTCTTGGTAGCGCTCTTTCTTGTTTTTCTTATTCACAGGAATCTAAACAATAGAAGATACAACATGTCAGTGTTATGATGTAATGAAAATGTGAGTAGTAAATCACAGGTATAAAAAAGAAAGCATAAACAAACAAAGTAAAAATGGTACAGATTGCAGATCTACTACATTACAGGGAAAAAAAAATTCCCTGAAGAATCCCAGTGTTTCACCTCTCTTTCTAATATATAACAGCCAGACAAAATCCCATGTATAAGAACCCCAGTCGTATGTACTTCTGACATACAGATACAATCAAACAAAGAACCAACACAACAACCAGCAAAACAGTAGTTTAGTTGTAACAGAAAACAACCTGCCTGGAAATCCAATAAATTGCCCCTTCTTCTTTTTTTTTTTTTTCAATTGGTAAGTTATTCGTCTTGAACCCACAACTTTACCACCCATCCCATTATTATGGAAGGAGGAGGTATCATTTGAGTACAACTCCTTGTCGAGATTTAACAAAAATCAACCCAAAAAACAAAAGCCTTCCCACATAACAAACTTGCACTCTCATAAACTTCTGTTTTTCTATACTAAACCAAGTACCTTCATTTCAAAAATATGATAACAAATCAAATGCACATATCTAAACCGATACAACTATGTTGGAATCCTATGTTTTTGAATTTATTGAAATGTGATTGACTAGATATATACAAAAGCCTTCCTACATATCAAACTTCAGAGATGTAATTACAATTCACAAATGCTCAAATTATATTCCAAACTACGAAAATGTGAGTGAGTGAGTGACTCTTACCTTACCCATAAATGCAGCAAAGGCAGTCTTCAATCCCAACACATCAACGAAACGCTCACAAGCCGGAGGATACTTCGTCATAGCGAAATCAAGTGCCCTAATAGCCGAGCTATAAGCCGACTTCTTTTGCTTCATAATAATGATCATCAACTCCACACCTTCGGCCTTCACAAACCTCTCCTTGTTCTCCAACGGCATCAACAGGCAACACAAACAATCAAACAAGTTCTCCACCATTTCCTCCTCATCCAAACTCTTCGGATCCTTCGACTTGTACATCGCCACGGCCTGAAGCACCACATCCACGCCGTTCATCTGCCCTACTCTCCTCTGATTCGCCGCACTATTCTGCAACAAAATCGCCAGAATCTCCGACGCGTACTGCTTGTTACTATCAAACTCCCTCACCTTTATCTTCCCTAGCAACCACTTCAACAACTTCGTCCTCTCGCACACCATCTCCGCCACCGCAGGCTTCACCTCCACCAGATTCTCCACCGTCGTGAGCGTGCTATACACCGCGGCCATCTCATCGGGATCGGAATCGTTCAACCGCTGCAGATTCTGAACAAGCAGCTCGAGCACATTGTTCTCCACCAGCGCGTCAACCAAAACCCTAGCCGGCTCATCACTCTCCTCATCGTCCTCAAAGACATCAGGATCCGTCAGATCCTGAAGCAACTGAACCACATCGACGGCGATATCGGTGTTATCGTGAGCAAGGAGGTTCAAAATCGAAGGAATCGCATTGAGATTGACGAGATCCGGATATAGCTCGGGAGCTCCGGCGAGGATGCTGAGCTTGTGGAGGTCGTCGTGGAGGTCGATTTCGGAGTCGGCGAATCGGTCGGGTTGGTTAGGGTATTTGAGGCGAGCTTCGATGTTGTCCTTGAGCTTTCGCTCGAAGGAGAGGACGAGTTTCTTTAGGGTTTTGAGGTCGACCACTTCGACTGCGTTCTTGTTTTGGGATTGGGATTTCTCTAAGGCTTCCAAGAGAGAGAGATCCACTTCAACTTTCTGGCTCTTGCTGCCGTTGGCAAATACGGCGTCGTTTTCGTACTCCTCGCCGTTGTTGTCGTCTTCGTCGTAATAATCTCGTCTGCGTTTCGTTGACATTTTTTTCGGTTCGGTTCGGTTCTGTTCCTCTGAGCTTTACAACTAGCTAGAGTAGCTATTTTCCACTTCCAGGACGAGGAGGAGTATTACTTACTTTTTAGAAATCCTTCTTTCAGTTCACGTTTTTTTAAGTTAAAAACGGTATTTGATATCACGATTTTTTAGTGTCCACACTGACACCACACGGTCTAATAGTGGATTTGAACTGGGGATTTTCTACTTCTACGGCAGCGTCATGTCATCCTGCGTTTCGACTTTGGAGGCCTGCTTCCGACCGCTTGTGCCCTATCACTGGTTTTTTATTTTTTCCTAATTTTAATTATCGGATTATAAATATAAAGAATAATGTGTTACCCAACTTTATTTTTTTTTTTTTTGGGTTGAAAGAAGTGAAATTTTTTTTAACTATTTAGAGGCTCGTTGCGTTATAGGTTTTATCATTAATCTTATATAATATATATATATATATATATATATATTTTATCTAAATAAACAATAACAAAATAAATGAATAATTATTATAATAACAAAATGGTCAAATTGTATTTGTATAATAACTATCAAATATAAAATGGTAACACCTAAATAAAAACTTGTTATTTTATAACATATCAAGGGTGCGTTTGCTTTGCCCGTCCGCGTTTACGATTTATGCGTCTGGCATTTTTAGCCTCTTTTTTTTTTTTTTTTTTTTTAACCAGCGCCTAGTGCACTGTTCATGGAACATGAACAATACAATCAGGCATATGAATAGTAATTTTTTATTTATTGTTTTCAGTTTTCAATTTTTAGCAAAATAAACGGTATCCAAACGCACACCAATTGTGCTCTAATGAGAATTTTGTATCTTTGGGGGAGATTGTTGAACATCTCTTTGTACACTATATTTGTACACTACAGATCTTGATCGTCGTAAATTAATAATCGATCTTCATTTTAATTTTGCAACTCTTGTTATTTCAACATTGCTCAACTATTTAACCATAAATAAATAAATAAACGACTATAATATACACAATCAAACGACCAAACTAACTGTATATATATTTGTAAGACAAATTAAGTGCATGTAAAATGTAAAAAAAAAAAAAAAAAAAATTTGCTTGGAGGTCAGTAGTGGTGGTAATGTCTTCCATGTGAAGCCGCTTCTTGTTAATGTCTCTCTTTTTTTTCTTCTTTTTTCTTTTTTCTCCTTTTTTTTTTACGAGAGAGAAAGAGAGACTTTTTTTTTTTTTTTTTCAGCAAAACATTCGATGCAGAAGATCAATTTACTATGTAGCAATACAGCCCCAATGTTCTTTCTATTATAAGAGAAACAAAAAGGTATCAAATTGATGCAAGTGATGTAGAAAAGAAGCTTAAAAAGAATCAGTTATCTGCCAAAGAAATTTCTGTTTACAACATCAACTGGCAAAGCATAAGTTGGATCTATAGCTTTCAATCCTGGATATTAAAGAAGTGAAAGTCCTGCAATAACAAAGATGAATGAATTTAGATTTGATATATTAATGTCTTGAAAGATTAAAACTTTGATTGTTGAAGCCAGCAACCTCCGATAAAAAGCAGCATCATGTGTGAGGAAAGATGGATACAAATGCTAAAATTTACTTAAAACACCTTTGAAGTCTCTTCCCCTCAATCCCTACCCAAAACCTCCCAATAGAAATAAATCTATAAAATTATATTCTTTATCATTTTTAGCCTTAGTGATCACCCATTTTTAAGCAGGTTCTATCAGTCCTAAGAAAATTGCAAGGGAACAAGAAAAGGTGATTTAACTCAAAGTGCAACATGAGTATTGACAACAACTTATCACATGCAACATGCATATATCAAGAAGGAAAAATGAACAAGTTAAAAAGTAGTAATGTTGCATTTAGTTATGTAAAGTTGTGATTTACAACTATGTTTTTTGTTGGCTTTATTCCATGACAAAAAGTGTTGTAATTGTTTTAATTTTGTTTCTTATATTTTGTGGGATTTTATTGTATTGGGCTTAGTATCAAGTTGGTGAAGACTCAAACTTAATTGAAGATCAGTGCATTTCGTGACTAGGTTGCGAGAAGTTCGCGAGAAGGGTTCCTGCAAAAGGGGCATGTGAGGAGCACATGACTAGAAGCTGAAGAGTCGTGCTAGGCTGTCGTTTTCGCAAGTGTCTCGCAGGTAAGGCATTCCCGCGAGGTAATCGCGAAACATTCTGCTTGGAGGATTTTTATGTGTGACTTTCTTACCCTTCACCTATACTATATATACTCTTATTACCCACAAATGTAAGAGAGACCATTCATAGAGAAAAACCCTAGATAGGTTTTCTACAACACACACACCCATCTTTTAGAGAGAGAGTTACTCATCCTTAGTGAGAAATCATTGTAGCCTCTTCTCCTTTCCTCTCCCATTGTCATATATTGAGAGGAGATTTGTACCCAAGCACAACCCACACCTTTTTAGAGTGTAGAGAGTGTTTTGGAGCTTGGGAATTTTAGGGAATTGCCAAAAGAAGTCAGTGAGGCTTGGCAGATGCAATCAGGCGTATTGCGAGATTCAGAAAGTTAGCCAAGACAGGGTTTTGAGAAGTCTTGTTGGAGTAGGAGTTTGGAGCACTTAGGTACATCGGGTAGATTAGGCTTGAAGAGTCTCTTACTAACTCATGTATCCCAATTAATTGTTTAGTGGATCGATTACCGCTTGGAAGGCGGCGGTGAGATTTTTCGCTGAGTTCTTCGGTTTTCTCTTTGATAACACATCAACGTATTATCTTGTGTTTGCATTCTCTCTTCCCTTACTCTTGTGCTTTACTTTTATTGTTTGTTATTCATGCTTATGCACTAGAGTAGTATCGGTTGATTGCGCTGAGTTCTTCAGTTTCCTCTTTGATAACACATCAGCGTATTATCTTGTGTTTGCATTCTCTCTTCCCTTACTCTTGTACTTTACTTTTATTGTTTGTTGTTCATGCTTATGCACTAGAGTAGTATCGGTTGATTGCGCTTCATTTACTCTTGTTTCCGCACTTATATAAGTTAGAGTAAAAACAATCTAACCGTAATTTTTAATTGAGAATTTAAACAACTCTTATGTTTTAAACATATTTTCGAGCTTTCAAGTTACAGCTACCCCAAAGTATGTATGGTAGACATCCACAACATCATCTGGTCTATCAGAAATTCCTCCATTTTCCATATCCTGAGATTTTTGTCTAACCACATCACCTCAGAGAAATTTAAAATGATTCAAACTAACAATGCAGAAATAAAATAAAGGACAAATAGGTGTAATCATAGTCTACGAAGTAGCCCATTCAGACCTGTCAGTCTAAGATATACTTAACAGGCTTTTCCTTATTTATCCAATGGGCCCTGTCTATCATGATCAAGCTAGAAGGAACCCACCACGAGTAGCAGACCTGAAGCAATGCAACAAAATCAGTTAGAAAGACTACAAAAATGTTTCTTTATTGAAAACAAAGTTTCAGTTAAATTATTTTAAAATAAAATACACCCACATCAGGGAGTTTCTCAGGACAACCATTAAGACCTCCAGATTGAACTCGCTGCTCACATAACCACCACCCAAGAAGGTCCTTGTCAACAAGATGCAATGACACCGTTAGAGAAAGTGCAGCCACACAACAGAAAACTGCAGTCACAGTAAATAGAGGCATTGATATTTGGTGAATAAAAATTTCGAGTTTAAAATGCAGACAATAAAAAGGCAAAATTGTTTAGCCTTTACACACAGATTCAGGAGGAGAACACTAATAGCTACCGCTTATCAATTAGCTTCAACTCGAAGTAAATAATGTTAGACTTTTAAGACAACTCATTAAGTTCAAAAAGTTAAAGATTACAAGTTGGTGAAATGACATGACTTTCAAGCAGTTTGAGTGGCTCACAAATATACTCTAATGAAAAGTGAGGAACCTGGTAAAATAAAGGTTAACTCTAAGCAGCTCGCAGTTATACTGGAAGCTCATAGTGGTGGTGCCACGTTCAGTCCAGGGTGTTCTCAAGAACACCCTAATCTGAAAAAAAAAAAAATTATATATAATAATTTTAAAAAATTTATTTGTTTACCCTTAAAAAAAATTAGGAACACCCTCAAATAAAAAAATTAAAAAAAATTTATTTGTTCTACTTTCAAGCAAAAAAAAAAAAAAAAAAAAAAAAACCAAAAAAATTTTTTGAACTAAAATCTGAAAAAAAAAAAAAAAAATGTAATAGAGCAAGCCCAAGGAAAAAAAGCCCAACAATAATGGTAAAGCACCCAATCAAAGAAGAAAACCAGGTAAAGCAAACCCAACAGATTACAGATGGTAACAAACCCACGAATTCTAAAAAAAAAAAAAAAAAACCAAAACCCAATATATGTGTTCGCCGATTCATCAAGTAAAGCAAAAACTGAAATCACAAAAACCTAACCTAAAGAAAAAAACCTCACTAGTCATCAACGATAACAACCAACGGATGGCGCCTCCGCCTCGAGCAACAAAGCACATCAGTCATCACATCGAGCCTCAAACTCGAGCTCCAAAAGACCAGACGTGCTGCCCGACGGTGCCCTTCAGCCTCGACGTGCTGCCCGACGGTGCCGCCCTTCAACCTCAGGCCTCCCTGCTCCCTCAACCTCAAGGTATTTCATTTTTACACTTAACTTCTCTCTCTTTTTCTCTATTACATATACGAGTTATTGGGTTAATGGGTTTCTGTCTGTCTCAGTCTCTCTCTCTTTATCTAAAGAATGAAAGTGAAATGAAATGAGAGTCTCTCTCTCTCTCTCTCTCTCTCTCTCTCTCTCTTTAAGACTTTATCTGATTCTCTTTGAACTGTGATTGACTGATTGCTTAGCTTTACTTTATAACTTTCTTAATATTTGCCCCTGTTTTTGGCTTTATTCGTTAGTGTTGGTGTTGGTGAGATACAATTAATTGTTTTTTAGTGTATTGTGATTTGTGATTATGAATTTATCTTATTGGCTCTTGTGATTGGGGGCCATGGAGCTTGTCTGTTGAGTGGGGGGTGGATGGGGGCATGGGGTCGGGGTGTGTACTAGTACAACTGATAAACAATAATTTAATTAACCAATAATTAATTGGGGGAAGCAACTAATAAACAATAATTAATAATTTAATTAACCAATACATTATAAAAGACAAACAAATTAAATTATGTTAGGCTAAACAACAATTAATAATTTTATAATTAATGAAACAACAATATAACAAATTATAGTTTATAAAAGACAAACAAATTAATGAAACAACTAAACAACATATATCCTGGAGTTGCCATTAGGTAGCCTGGGAAAAATTCCTAGAGCTGCCACTGGAAGCTCAGTTGAAATTCAATTGGGAATGCAGTTACAAAGTTGAGAAATCACATATAAGCATTTTAATCAGCTGCAATTTTCTTTTGATTGCAACACAAACTACTCGATTATGAAGTGTATATATCCCAGTAAGTCAATAAACAAACTGAAGCTACTCAAAATTCACACAAGATCAGCTTGGTATGGAGCAATTGAATCACTTATGAAATGACTTCTACCCTGAAGAGCCTAACTTAACTTAAATCCTAGAAAGGAAAGCTAGTCAAGCTCAAATAGGGCCAGCTAAAGAAGGATATCACTCACCAATACTCATGAGATGAATGAGTGAGCTGAGAGATAAATGAGTGAGCTTGAGCAGTATACCACTCAGCTCGTTTAGAGCCAAACACAGCAAGAAATTGTTTTACAATGAAATGCAAGCAATGGACTTCTTAGTAAATTACTAATCCATCATACATAATACATTTCATAGACTATTCTGCAATAGTTTTTGATAACTAAAGGGAAATTAAATAGACCATTCTGCAATACTTATAAATTTATAATTTATAAGGCAGAATTTCAGCCTTATCAACCTCCACTTCAAATATATTAGGAGAAATGCATGAGATATTTTAAATTATTGTTTTTTTTTATAAGTAAGATATTGTAAATTATTGTTGAACAAACAAATAGGAAATAGTTTCCATTAGGAGTGGAGGTTTGGGTTACCAAGATGCAAAATTTATAATTGATTGACAGCAATTGAATCTGAGAAATGAGAAACACATTTTGTTTTTAATAGATGCAAAAAAATTTCCACCCTGATAATAATTACAAAAAAAAAAAAAAAAATTGAAATGATTGTCCACCCAGATAAAAACAAAACAAAGAAGATGATGGAAGTAAAATGGACACTTGATTTATCAAAACTAATTAGAAAAGTAAAACTTCATGTAAAGATTCTGAGTTAAATAACTAGCATACTTTGCCTTGCATGGGACTCCCCACCAGGTGTGCATCCAAATCCACCATCCAAATTTTAGCAACTTACGATGTAGCTCACAGCCTTTTCCACATTGATTTTATTCAAGCAACGTAATATTGAGACACAACTCAATGTTTTTTATCTGCGGTTTATGCTAGTCCTAGATTTAATGAGAGATGTATTTTATGGAATAATCTTGTTAATGTGGCTAGTTTGCATAGTAGTCCTTGGATTATCGCAAGGGATTTTAACGAAGTTCTTGCAGATAATGATAAGTTTGGGGGCAAAACAATTAATGCCAATAGGTCCCTTTTATTCAAGGATTGTCTGGACTCCTGCAATATGGTGGATTTGGGCTTCTCAGGACCAAGATTTACTTGGTCTAATCGCAGGGGAGTAAGAGGTCTTATCCAAGAAAGATTGGATAGATTTTTTGTAAACCCGGGTTGGTGCACCCTGTATCCGAATGCTAGAGTGTCTCATTTAACTCGTGTTCATTCGGACCATTGCCCAGTCCTGCTAGATTTTGATCCAGGGGTTGATTCTAGACTCAACAGGCCTTTTAAGTTCCAAAGTTTCTGGCTCAACGACCTGACCTTTCCAAGTATTGTGAGGGATGCATGGGGTCGTACAAACTGTCTTGAGAAAGAGTTTGCTAAAGATGCTACTGATTGGAACCGAAATCGCTTCAGTAACATATTTGCTAAGAAGAGGCGCGTTATGGCCAGATTAGATGGTGCTCAGAAAGCTTTAGCCGAAAGGCCGTCAAATTTCTTAGTTGAGTTAGAGAAAGATCTCCAGAGAGAGCTAAATGAGGTGCTGAATCAAGAACAGGAGCTGTGGGCACTCAAATCAAGGATGAACTGGATGGTCCTCGGTGATAGGAACACATCCTTTTTTCACGTGTCCACTATTGTCCGAAGAAGGAGAAATTGAATTGCTTGCTTAAAGAATAGTGTTGGTGAATGGATTCAAGAGGAAACACAGATCATGAGTTTTGTTAGAGAAGCTTTTATCAAGCTTTACACCACAAGCCAACTAGAAGCTAAACTCCACTCGGGGCCCATATCTCCGTGGCAAATGACCCTCTCTGATTTGGAGAGAGACGACTTGGTTGCACCTGTCTCAGTGGAAGAAATTAAATCAGCTCTCTAGTCTATAAAGGCTTTTAAAACTCCGGGTCTGGATGGCCTTCATGCCGGGTTCTTTTAGCGTTTCTAGATGATAGTTGGAGGTTCAGTTGTGGAGGAAGTCAAGAAGTGCTTTGAAACTAAGAAAGTTCCTGAATCCCTTAACAAAACTAATGTGGTGCTCATTCCCAAAATCCATGGCCCATAAACCATTGGCAATTATCGCCCCATCAGTCTCTGCAATCCAGTTTACAAGATTATTACAAAAATTATAGTTGCCAGAATTAGGCTGTTGTTGGACAAGTTAGTGTCTCCTATTCAATCAGCTTTTGTGCCGGGGAGGGAAGGGGTCGACAATGCAATCATTGTGCAAGAGCTCATCCATACTGTTAGTAGAAAGAGAGGAGGAGTGGGGTATTTGGTAATTAAAGTGGATCTTGAAAAGGCTTATGACAAGCTCGAATGGAGTTTTATCAGAGAAACTCTCGTGAAAGCTAACTTACCCAGGGAGTTGATTGATCTTATTATGAATTGTGTGTCTTCTACCACCACTTCTGTGCTTTTCAACGGGGGTTTGTTTGAACCATTTAGGCCTTCTCGAGGCATTCGGCAAGGGGATCCATTATCTCCCTATCTTTTTATTCTCTGCGTGGAAGCATTGGAGCATTTAATTGAAGAAAAATGCAGGGAGAAAAAATGGACTCCTGTTAAAGCGTCTAGGAGCGGTATCGCTTTTTTCCACCTCTTCTTTGCAGATGACCTTGTGTTATTCGCTAAGGCAGATGGTAGAAACTGTTCTGCAATTAGAGACGCTTTGGATGAATTTTGCAATATATCCGGTCAGTCAATTAGTGAAGCTAAATCCATAGTGTTTTTCTCTGTTGATAGAGATACGAGGGAATCCTTGTGCGATATTCTGGGGTTTTCTTCAACACCTAATCTCGACAAATATTTGGGGTTTCCTATTCAGCATCAAGGGTCAAACAGCCAGGACTTCAATTTTGTCCTAGAGAGAGTTAAGCAAAAACTTCCTAGTTGGAAGGCCAATCTACTCTCCTTTGCTGGCAGAATGGTTCTTGTCCAAGCTTCTTCTTCTAACATTCCAACTTATGTCATGCAATGCAACGCTCTCCCGGGTAAGCTCCTGGACAACATTGATAAAGTTAATAGGGATTTTCTGTGGGGTTCTTCAGAGTCGGGCAAAAAGATGCATTGGGTGGGCTGGCAGAAAATTACTCGGCCTAAAAGTGAAAGGGGTCTCGGCCTTCACACAGTTAAGGGCAGAAACCTTTCTCTTCTTGCCAAACTTAATTGGCGCTTCAATACTGAGAAGGATGCGTTATGGAGCAAGGTTTTAAAAAGTAAGTATTGCACTAGACAAAGATTGAATGCCACAAATCCCACTAAGCTGCCTTATTCCAGAGTGTGGTCTGCGATTAGAAAAGGTGAAGATATCTTTCGGAAAGGGGTTAGTTGGGCTGCGGGTAGAGATAGTGAGTTGAAATTCTGGCATGATAAGTGGTGCAGTGTTAGGCCTATCAGGAGCTTGGTGCAAGGTCCTTTGTCTGTAGAAGAGGAGAAGCTCAGAGTAAAAGATGTAATGTTAGCTGATGGATGGAATTGGTCAAAAATATCCATCCTTATTCCTGAAAGTATCAGCAATATTTTAAAAGCCACTCCTATATCTCTTGCTACAAGAGGTCAAGACAGACTAGCCTTGGATTTGAACTCAAAAGTGCTTATCAAATTGCTATTGGAAATGAAGTTGCTCCTTTCTCGGGTCAATGGGTGTGGAAAGTTAACATTCTTCCTCGGATTCAAACATTTGTATGGATGTGTCTGCACAGTAGTATTGGTGTTAAGGAATGCCTAGCTAAGAGGGGGGTGCTAGTGGATCCCATTTGCCCGCTATGTCTCTCTGAGTCTAAGTCTATAATTCATGCTCTTAGGGATTGCAGCAAGGTAAGGGAGTTTTGGAATCAGTTGGGTGCCGAGGAGGTAAACTTATCTTTTTTCAGTGGCAATCTGCACCAATGGATCACCACTAATGGAAAGCTTAATACAAAAAAATACAGAGACCACCCCCCTTGGAAAACCTCCTTCCTATTCGCTATTTGGCGCATTTGGAAGCATAGGAACAACATTGTTTTCAATAATAAAACCATCCAACAAAACTTGGGTCATGAGATTTTTCGTGAAGCTATGGAGTATGAGCACTGTGTGAAGCTTCCTAAAATAACTCCAGTTCATGTGATAAAGAGGATTAGGTGGGAAAAGCCAGAGGTGGGCTGGTTCAGGCTTAATTTAGACGGATCAGCATTGGACAATTCGGGCCCAGCTGGAAGTGGAGGACTCATTCGAAATGCGGAAGGCAACTGGGTTTGTGGTTATGCTAGGAAGATTGGCACCACATCGAGTTTTGTTGCAGAACTTTGGGGCCTTAGAGACGGAATTCTACAATGTTTAAACCTCCACTTACCTACAATCGAGATCAAAATTGATGCTAAATCTATATTTGAGCTGCTGAATAATCCAAGGGCTGCTGAAAGTGTGGTTTCTACCTTAGTGGATGATTGCCGGTACCTTATTTCCCAGCTTCTGCGAGTTTGTGTTAAGCACTGTTTTAGAGAGGCCAATAAGTGTGCAGATGTTTTGGCAAGGCTGGGTTCGAATCAAGAAAATGATTTCCTTGTCTTTAGAAGTCCGCCTGTGGATGTTTGGGATTTTCTCAAGGCTAATGCCAACGGTCTGTACTTAAACAGATTTTGTTCTGAGCCTATTTTGGCTGGTTAGTTTTCAGTAATATATTTCCTTTTACCAAAAATATATATATATATATATATATATATTGAGAGACAACATATTGCAATATAAGAGAACCTATAGAAAAAAGAATAGGTTTGGTAAAATATGTACTACTTGCAAAGATGCTAACCCCCAAAATAAGAGATGTTAAATAACAAATCAGAAGGGGAAAGAATACCGTGTATTATCAACTTCACCCCATATGTCCCCTGAAAAGGATCCATCTTCATTTTGCAGCCCAGCAACATTTGACTTAAATATTAAGAGCCACAAGAATTGCTAGATATACGCTGCTTTATATATGGTTTAAATATTAAAGTTTGTTGATGCCTAAATCTCCTGTAAAGAGCCATCTACGTCTCTGTACCAAACTGAGTAGTTTAAAAGTACCGATTCCACCCAGTATGTAATATCAATATGATGCACAAGTTGAATCTACCAGTTAACTATCTATACAAAGAATTGCAATATTTCTAAAAATTATGGCTAGTGGAGTATTTCAAAAAACAAAGAATAGCATACAATACAATTTCAAAGTCCACCAAAAAGTATGCCAAAGGATACAATTAGTCACCTTATCAATGTCAAGAACATTTAGCTTGTCAAAAAGGGCCAAAACCTGTACGGCGCTTAGAGTATACAGTATGTGAGGATCATGTCCAAAGTTACCGCCAAACACCCCTGCACAACTAATTAAATCATTATGTGTTCATTACTATAATCATCTACATTTTCCTCTCTCTCTCTCTCTCCCCAAATTTTAGAAAGCTTAAAATGTCAAACCATTAATTGATTGGACTTATTGAATAGTAATAAGTATAGCCATCTAAAAATTCAAATATTGGAAGATTCATAAGCAAATTACTATAATCATCTTCATTTTCTCCTCTCTCTCTCTCTTATTTTCTTTTGACTTTAGAAAGCTGGTATAATGTTAATCATTAATTTATTGGGCTTACTGAATAGTTACAAACATCTCAAAAATCATGAATTTTTTTTCTAAATAACAATAAATATTAAAAAATTTAGTTAATTGTCAAGTTTCAAAACAATGTTGAAAACTAGCATCTCGAGTGTCTAAAACTCGAGTTCCAAGATAAAAATCGAGTTTTTAAGTCTCGATTTGTATGTGGATTACGCTAAAGTGGGAAAAAATCAAGCTGAAAATCGAGTTTTAAAGACTCGATTTCCACAAATTGAATAAAAACGCCGCTATAGGTCTATAAAATGTCACTATAGGGCGTAAAAACGCCACTATAGGACTCCCTAAACCTATACTTACAAAAAAAATTTTGTAGAAAAACGCCGCTATAGGGCTTTAAAACGTCACTATAAGACTTAAAAACGCCACTATAGGTGAAATTTTTTTTGCATGAAACTTGAGTTTTAAAGACTCGAGATCTACGTGGCATTTTCACACTCGCAAAGCGAGTCTTTTGAACTCGAGTTCTAATAGGATCTCGAGTTTCTAAAACTAGAGATGCTCTTTTCCTTTATTGTTTCAAACGTTGTCTAACTAACTTATATACAATCCTTTTGCACTACTATTTTGCACATTACCTTCAAAAATCATATATAGGAAGAATCACAATCTTGGGGAGAACCATCAGACAACAAATTCTAACTCATTGATGTATTATAACAGAACGTAACTAGACAACGTAGTTGATTTAATGAAGAAATTGAAGAATCTCTACAAACCTCATCCACATCTACAGTGTTGAGCTTTTCCAAAAGATCCAGAGTGGTCAATCCCCAGTATGCCCCACTCATTCACAAATGTTCCATCACAACAGATACAAAATCATCCTTCCTCTGGGTTGTTAATTTTTTTTTTTTAAAATGAAAATTTTAGACATAAAAGACAAAAGATTCATTTCAACAACCCAAGTTACACTTAGATCATGAGGAAAAAAAAAAGTATATTTATGAAACACACCTTTTCAACTGTTAAAATGTGTTGGATGTGTTTCTCAGCAGCAAGCTCCCCCATTTGGCAATTAAGCTCATCATCAATTCTAAGATTTTAAAACTTGATCCACTAACAATATAGAAGTAATTATATAGAAATTCAACATTTTTAAAAATTATATAGAGTTGAGTTCTGTTGAGGTTCAAAAAATCATAACACAAAGCCCAAAGAAATAGCACCTTGGGCCAACTCCATGGAAAGTAAAAAATTGAAAAGGGGTGAGCTCACAAAAGCAAAGGATGGTAGGTCTAAAAGATTTGAAGCCCAAGATCCATGAAGGGGCAAGTTTTAGAGCCCATGAAACAAAGGGAAGAAAAAAAAAAAAGGCCCAGCCTGCCAAGATTAGAGGACAAAAAAGAGTCCAGTAGAAAGAACTGGGCCGGGATCCTTGGGATGCACAACACACCCAAAGTGGGACTGAAACAGCTCAAAAGGAGAACCAAAAAGCACAAGAAACAAAGGATAGATATGTCCTTCTCAAACGCTCAGTGATGCAGTAAAAAAACCAGAGAGCTTGGAAAACAACAACTCGTAAATAAAAGGTTGGTACCTCCAGGAACCTAGAAAGATGAACCATAAGGGGAAGTAGCTGGGGAAAACCTTCGACTTGGTAGGGAAGGATTCGACTCACTTGGGAAAAATGACAAAAGGGAAGGGTAGCCAAAAGCTAGGTTTGAAAAGTTAAAGGCTTGGAAAAATTGAAGGAAGAGAGATGGAAGGTTCGCTCTCCAAAGAGCACCCCAGAACGAAAAGTCAACAAGTGGCTTTCAGGAAAACAGGACTAAAAGAAGAAAACTATGAGAACCGGAGAAAGAATCAACTATCAGAGTGGCTGGCATAACAGGGGCTCTGGTACCCAGGGAGCTAAAAAGGGGACATCAGTGGTACCTCGAACCCTAAAATAACACTATAAAAAGGGGAAGGCAGCCAACATTAAAGCACATTTTTGGTAGGAGTGAACCATAATAGAATCATTAAGAAAACTTTGTAAAAAGTTTAGAGAGAGTAATAAAATAAAGAGAAATACTCCCCGGTATCCCAATACAACCACTATAGAGCATACTCAGATTCGAAGAGATTCAAACTTTGCAAGTCTTGGAGGCTTGAATAGCCATCCAAGTCTATGATTTTTGAGTTCATTTGGACCTTGTAACATGTCTTAGTAAGCACATTTTAATCCATAATTAAGAAAATAATCAAATATTTCATATTGATTTAAGGATCCCTAACAATTATTGTGTGATTTTCCTTATTATATTGCTTTCCTTTTGCTGTGCTTCTTGTTGTTCAATATATATATTCTTGCTTGCTAGTGTATACATGTTGTAGGATCTTTGCTCTATGCACCACTTGGTTCGTAAACAACCCATTTAGCTGCAATGAACCAAGCCCAGTTCCTTCAAACTACCACAAGAGGGCCTAGGGTCCCTGCTTAAGCTTGGGCATAGACACTGTCAAAAAGTGACCCTCCCAAGTTCTTTATCTGATCTAATAGAAAATCATTTAATCAAGTTCTTCACTCATAGGTCGTTAATTAAATCAGTTTCACATCTCATTGTTACAGACAAGATTCTAAAATTTTCATTTAATAAAAAACAAAGATACCCATCACATTGTTTTTGCAAGATTTTTTTTCTAAATAACCAAATCCCTTAAACAATTTTATTAGTTAGCAAGGTTTTTAAACTATTTAGCAATCTAACAAATCAAGTCTTTTAGACTTGATTTTGATCTTTGAAATTGAGCGGGGAGGAGTTGAGTTTCAGTGGAAATCGAGTGTTTCACACTCAAGTTTCATACTCGAAAGTGACACACTCGAGTTCCAGAGGCAGAAACCCAGATCCCACACAAACCCAGCTTTGAACCCAAATCTCACAAACCCAGTTCTGAACTCAAATCTCCCCACAGTAGCAAACCCACGCCCTCTGGTCTTCAACAAAAACAACAAACCCAAGCGAATCCAAAGGGACACCGTTTGGTTCCAAGAATCGATGACAAGGTTCCTTCTTCCTCATGCGTTTGGTTTCCTCCATCTCTATGTTTTTCCTCTAATTCTTTGTTTTTCTTGTCTAGGTTGGATTTGATGATGCTTCATTAGGTTGGATTCCTCATGCGTTTGGCTTCCTCCATCTCTATGTTTTCTTGTCTAGGTCTCCATCTCAATGGATGTTTTTCTTGTCTAGGTCACCATCTCCATGGAACTTCATCTTTGGTCTGGTGAAGGTCGTAGCTTGGTAGGGAAATTGAGTCGTGGAAACTTGAGTTCCATGGAACTCGACCTCTTCACACTCGATTTAGCACAACAAAATCAAGTTCTCTGCACCCAATTTGTTAGATTGTTAAATAGTTTCAAAACCTTGCTAACTAATGGAATTGTTTGGGGGATTTGGTTATTTTGAAAAAAAATACCTGTTTTACATTAAACCATGGGCCAAATTGGCCATTTACTACTTTTTGCGGAAATTATTAGCAACATACCACTGTTTACAAAATAAGTAGCAATATACCACTTTTTTGAAACTCGAGTTCATGAAACTTGAGTTTGCTGTGTAAATTGAGTTCTAAACACTCGAGTTTCATAATAAAACTTGTGCTGATGTGGATTTTTTTTATTGAAAAAATGTCTCATGGAACTCAAGCTTGGTAAACTCGAAGTCTATGCAACACAATACTTGAGCTTACCAAACTCATGTTCTTTGTAAATACAAAACTTGAATGTAATTCTCTTTTTTTTTTTTTTTCTTCTACATACTCGAGCTTACCAAGCTCAAGTTCCTTGTAATATGGAACTTGAGTTTGTTAAGCTTGAGTTCCTTATACTTTTTTTTTTCAATAATCAACAAATAAACATAAACATAAAAATAAGTAATTTTTTTTCATTTGAACGCACAAACATGTGTTTTTATTTATTTAAATAAAAGCATTGTAAAATATAGAAATTTTAATTTCAAAATATTAATTTTTAGGCCACTCATACCCCTTGTTCATTCATTTTTAATACACTCATCAATTTCTAACTTCTCGGAAGCGTTATGGTCAAATTGGTTAAAATATTGGGGGTTACAATGAGGAATTATAACAACATGTAAACGAAAAATATCACTCCATTTTTGTTCAACATTATTTAAAAAATTGTTCACTATTTTTTTGCATAAAGTATTCTTTGTTCATTGCATAAATTGTTCACTGTTTTCTCATGAAACACTTAGTGAAATTGTGTTTTCTAAATTTAAAAGCCAAATATAAATGCTTTTTGATGTTTAAATTTCACAATAATTGAATCTGTTTTTTTGCATTGATAAAACTTGTTTCTACATTAATAAAATTTGCTCCCTGCACATCACGTTTATTGTATATTCAAATTTGCTTACTGTATATTTAAATCTACTTACTACATTCATAAAATCTGTTTTCTGCATAAATTAAAATTGTTCACTATTTTCTCATAAAAATTGTTTACTGTTTTCTGCATAAACTGTTTTTAGCGTTCTGCATAAAATTATTTTCTGTTCAGGATTATTAAAAAATTGGTCATTGTTTTTTCTGCATAAATTATTCTCTTTTCATTGCATAAATTGTTCACTATTTTCTAATAAAACACCTAGTGAAATTGTATTTTCTAAATTTAAAAGCGAAATTTGAATACTTTTTCATGTTTAAATTTCACAATAATCGAATTTGTTTTTCTGCATTGATAAAATCTGTTTCTACATTAGAAAAATTTGCTCTCTACACATCATATTTACTGTATATTCAAATCTACTTATCGCATTCATAAAATCTGTTTTCTGCATTAATTAAAACAGTTCACTATTTTTACATAAAAATTGTTCACTGTTTTCTGCATAAATTGTTCACTGTTTTCTGCATAAATTGTTTTTAGCATTCTACATAAAATTATTTTTTATTCAAGATTATTTAAAAAATTGTTCACTATTTTTCTGCATAAATTATTCACTGTTCACTGCATAAACATGTTTGTGGTAAGCAGTTTTAATATTGGGTTAATTAAAAATGTTCACTATTTTCTCATAAAAATTGTTTAGTGAATAATTTATGCAGAAAACATGATGTGTAGAGAGCAAATGAATCAATATTTAATGACGCATTGAATTATATTAATATTTATTTGATCTAGAAATGAATCAACAAAGTCGTCTTATTTATTTTCAAGTCTAATTTTTTTTGGTGAGTGCAAAAATAGACCATACTTTGTGTATAGTATATCCTATCCGAATACAATTTTAAAATTGGATTGATTATTGACTACTAAAATAAGTAAGTTTGTTTGATGATAGTGGGAACAATTCAAATAATCTATGTAGCTTCAACATTTCTTGGTCAACGTAATTTAAAAAAAAAAAAAAAAGAGCCTATTCCTCCATATCTCATATGGGTTTCATAATTATAGGAATTGGCTCTCTAAGCGATAGGGGCCTCAAAGGAGCCATTATACAAATAATCTCTCATGGCACTTTTTGAGTGGCCTAAACATTAATATTTTGAAATTAAAATTTCTATATTTTACAATACTTCTATTTAAATAAATAAAAACATATGTTTGTGTGTTCAAATGAAAAAAATTACTTCTTTTTATGTTTATTTGTTGATTATTGAAAAAAAGGTAGAAGGAACTCGAGCTTAACAAACTCGAGTTCCATATTACAAGGAACTCGAGTTTGCTAAGCTCAAGTACCACTAAAGAAAAAAAAAAAAGAGCATTACGCTCTATTTTGTATTTGTAAAGAACTCGAGGTTGGTAAGCTCGAGTATTGTGTTACATGGAACTTGAGTTTACCAAACTCGAGTAACATGTGGCATTTTTTCAATAAAAAATCCACGTCAGTACAAGTATTTTTATGAAACTCAAGCGTTTAAAACTTGATTTACACAGCAAACTTGAGTTTAAAAAAGTGGTATATTGCTACTTATTTTGCAAACAGTGGTATGTTGCTAATAATTTCTACGAAAAGTGGTAAATGGCTGATGTGGCCTTAAAACATGTAAAGAAAATATATTTATTTTTGTCAGGAAACAAACACAACCAGTACAGAAAATCTAATACCTAATTTCAAAATTCAAACTTTATCAAGCAAAATCACCAGCTAAATGAAATCAACCAAAAATATTAAAAATTAAATGAAATGTACCAGAATTGGTCTATGCCTTTGGAAATGTCAAATGTGCAGAGCGTGGTAGAGTAAAAATGGTGAGGTAGTAACAGAGAACTAGTTCAATTTTCCTCATCTTGTAGAATAATACAATTTAGTCCGACCCATAATTTTTGTTTTTCATTTTAAGCCCAACCCATTTGGTCGAGTTCAGTTCACTTGCTGATGAAACCATGGTTTTAAAAACTAGTTCAACCAAAACCAAACACTAATTCGGTCCGGTTATCCTGTAAAACCAAAAAAATAAGGAAAAAAGCAGATAAAACCGATAATCGGTGTTTTAAGTCGAAAAAAATTGAAAACCAAGATGGTTTAACTAGAAAAACCGAAAACTGGGATGGTTCAATCGGTTTTGCTAAATCAATGAAACATATCCAAAGCCGTGCATTTTGCAGAAAAATCTAGTTGTTTTTTCTCAGATTTGTGTTTGCGATGACTGAAGTAAAGCGTGGCATCAGATGTTAGCCTCTTGGAGCAATCAAGATTCCAAACCATGTGTGGAAACACAGATCTTCTCACACAAAGAGTGAGACTGTGAGAGATTTTCAAATCTTCAAGGAAAAAGAGGTTGAAAATTATTTTTTGGATTTGGGAGAAGAGAGACCACAAAACAAAGCACGAACACAGTATTGCTTGAATTTCTTGAAATGAGCTTCTTGAAATGGGTCATGTTACAATGTAATATATATATATATATATATATATATTACCACTACTTGATAATTATGATTTAGCTTTTAAACTTCATGGAATTTAGCTTTTTTTTTTTTTTTTTCTTCTTATGACAATTATGATTAGAAATAAAAATTAATTAATTAAGTGAATAAACTTAAAAGTTACTTAATTTTTCTCTAACATTAATTCATTAATAATAATAATAATAATAATAATAATAATAATAATAATAATAATAATAATAATAAACATTTTATTTTTAAGATTACAATAAACATATGTGATGGTCCATTTTGAGGAAAAATAATTAAATATAAAAGAAAAGTATTACTAAATGTTATGTTTTTATATCTTTCTATTTTTATTTTCTAAATATAAGATGTGAAGACTCACAAAAAAATTTTGCAAATTTTTATCTACATATTATTAGTAATAAATTTATTATATTTTTATTTTTATAATTATAAAATTATAAATAAATATTTATGACGTCACCGATTGGACCAAAAAACGGGTAACCAGTCCATTTTTTCAGTTTTTTGACTTTACCGATTTTTAAAACCATGGATAAAACCCACGTTTTGTCCCAAATGTTCTATTGGATTTATGGGTAAAAAATAAATAACTCTAGACTCACAATAATATTCACAAAATAAATTATTTATAATTCTCGAAAGTTAAATGATGAAATGATTTTAGTAGTGAGTTCAAATAAGAATCAATAAAAAAGTTCCTGCTTAATTGTTGTGGAAAAATTTATAAAAATTATTGTATTTGTAAAATTACTTATTGTAAATCAAGCATTTTAATCTTAGGCACTACAAGTGTCTATGACACTCCTCTAAGTCCTCTCCCATTGCCTTGTAGGTATATTTGTAAGATGCACAACTTAATTTAAAATTATATGTAAATAAATCCAAATATAGTAATAATTAGTGAGTTATGTGATAATTAAAAAAAAAAAAAAAAACACTAATTTTTTGAGAAGTAAATTATTGTTTATAAAGTTTAATAACTAATTGCAAAGGGAAGATAGCCCCCCCCCCCCCCCCCCCAACACACACACACATACAAGTAAAACTTAGAGAAAATGCAATTAGATTTTAAAATTGAAGTCCAATTTTGCACTATGTCCTAAAATATTTATTTTTAGAGAGTTTTATTTCTTAATTTTGGAGTTAAATGTGAGAACGCATCATAAATATTTATCCGAGTAAGTTATTGAATACAAAAATTAAAGAGTCTAGAATTAATAAACTGTAGAAAAATAAGAAGAAAAAAAAGTGCTTCACAATATCAAAAATTAAGAATTAATAAAAAAATTAAAAAAATATGGACAATTTATATTTTCTACCTAATAATATTCTTACAAGATTTTTAAAAAAGTGAACAAAATATAAAAATAACTATATATCAATAGTATTTAATTTATACATATATATATATATATATATATTGTTGGACCGTGTGCCTTACCGATCCATCCAATGACCAATTGGTGAAGGATGAGGGGGCACAAATCTTATATAGCATTCGATCGCAAACCAAGCCTATTGGCATTGGAGCAAATTGTGAAATCCCTCACATATATATATATATATATATATATATATTAATAGACAAAACTAAGAGAAAATCCAATTAGATTTTAAATTAGAATTCAATTAGAGTCTAATTTTGCGCAACGTTTTCCATCTAATCTAAAATTTTAAAATTTTATACCAAGTCAGTTAAATCGGTTTAAAAATTGGATTTTAATTAGAGTTTAACTTTGTGCCACGTGTCCCATTTTAATCTTTTTTTTTTTTTTTTTTAAATTTTTGTGTCAAATGAGTTAATTTAGTGTAGAAAATGAGGAGTCCAATATAAATAAAATATAAAAAACATAATCAACATATTTTTTATACTGTTTCTATTCAGATATTTTTTATGCGAAGATATTGAATATAACAAACTGTAATTGAGCTAAACGATCCCATGCACCTATTCTCATTCAATTTAGAAGATACTATTTGACCAATTTATTATTTTATTTTGTGTTATATTTAATATAATTTTACAAAAAATAATTGTAAATTGATATTGTATATGTAGTATCTAACAGTAAATTGATATTATATAAGTGAATCCCACACATTTATCTACTAATGATGAATAGATTGTAAGAACTGCTAATAAAAGTCTTTTTTTTTTTTTTTTGAAGCCGGAACCAACCAATATCATTAATTTAGAAAACTAGAATCCAAATACAAAGCATCCACAACTAGCGAAGGATCCTCCTCCTCCAGCCAAATAATTTCATTATCAAGCAATCTAGCAAACCTAGCCAAAGTATGAGCAACACTATTTGCACTACGCCTAATACAATTATATGAAATGGACCTGAAACCCGCAGCCAAGCACTAGATGTCTTCGTAAATTAAACCAAGTTGTGATAGGTCTGGTTGGGCCTGAGAAATCATCTTCATCACCAGAGCATTATCTCCTTCCAGTATTATCTCCGTGAAGCCCGCATCAATGGCAAACTCAAGCGCTTTACGGCACGCCATCACTTCCACCTCCTCATTATCACACACAGTACCTCCCCGCACTGCTAAAGCAGCCATGACTTCACCTTTTTCATTCGTAATCACCACCCCATAACCCGACACAGCACCATCATCAAAACAAGCACCGTCGAAGTTCAGCTTGAATAAAGTTTCCGGTGGAGGCTGCCATGTCTGCTAAACTGGAACATGACTCGGATTAGGCACACTCAAAGAATCTTGTGCAGCCGTATACTCCTTCAAATAGTCAACGGCACGTTGGGCCGATCTTGAAGGATGCTGGAATACACCTTCATGAATGACCGTGTTCCTCTGATGCCATATCTGCCAAAAAATAATCCAGAACAGATTCCATTCCTCCGTAGAAAGCTTCACCATAAGACCTGTGACCAGCTGCAAAAAATCATTCTGTGCAGTACAAGATTTTTGAAGTCTACCTAAGCTCCCAGCCCAAACATCTTGTGCCGTCCCACAGCTCCAGAGAACATGCAGAACCGATTCAGTCTCTTG
Organism: Quercus lobata; assembly: GCF_001633185.2. Classification (NCBI taxonomy): domain Eukaryota; kingdom Viridiplantae; phylum Streptophyta; class Magnoliopsida; order Fagales; family Fagaceae; genus Quercus; species Quercus lobata. The sequence continues at coordinate 54,503,969 of NC_044905.1, read as the reverse complement.
TTGACAAAGACAACAATGTGCACTCACCATCACCCTTCTTCGAATAAGATTATCCTGTGTGGCAAAATATTAAGACAAGCCCTCCATGAAAAAATTTTTATCTTGTTTGGAACAGCTGCTTTCCATAGACGTGACCAAAGGGACCCAAATGCTCTATGCTCTGAAGACTCTCCATCATTTAACTCATCCTTCCTTAGTTACTTTGCCACAAAATACCCAGACCGGACTGTATATCTGCCCTTTTTTGCAAAAGACCATACAAGCACATCCTGAACAACCCGCCTACTCAAAGGGACTTGAAGTATAGCGTCTGCATCAAACTGGTGAAACATGACCATAATTCTTTCTCTATCCCAGTGATGATTCTGCCAGTCAACTAAATCAGAGGCTCTCCATTCCCAAATTTCCTCCTCCGGTTGAAACAGTATTTTTTTTTGTTGGATGGTTTGGTAGCCAGCAATCCTTAAGCACACGAATTGAAGCCCCATTTCCTACTTTCCAAAAGCACCCTTTCTTCAAGATTGGTTGAGCCGCTAACAAACTTTTCCATACGTAGGAACTATTTTGGCAATCAGTAGCTTTAAGAAAATCACACCGCGGGAAATATTTGGCTTTAAAACAACTATATAACAAAGAGCCTTTATCCTGTAACAACCTCCAATCTTGTTTTGCTAGCATGGCTAAATTAAATGATCTTAAATCTCTGAAGCCCATTCCGCCCTCTTTCTTTGGCAGCGTTAAAAAACTCCAATTTTTCCAGTGTATTTTCCTTTTCTCCCCAACTTGGCCCCACCAAAATCTAGCACACATAGAGTCCAACTCATCACATAATTTCCCCGGCAACTGAAAAACCCCCATTGTATATGTGGGGATGGATTGAGCCACTGCTTTTATAAGAACTTCCTTACCAGCCTTAGAAAGCAATTTCCCCTTCCAGCCCTGCAGTTTTCTCCAAACCCTCTCCTTCAAGAAAGCAAAAGTCTCATATTTTCTTCGTCCTATCAAAGTAGGCGGCTCCAAATAATTATCAAACCTCTCCACTTCCTTAACCTTTAATTTGTCAATTATCCATGCTTTCTGCTCCACAGACACATTACTATTGAAATAAGCAGAAGACTTCTCAAGATTTATGCATTGGCCCGAGGCTTCAACATACAACTGTAGGGTATCAGAAACCACCTACACTTCATCTTTATTGGCTTGACAAAAAATCAAAGAATCATCAACAAAGAGCAAATTAGAAATAGACAGTGCATTTTGACATAAAGCCACCGAATGTAGTCGCCCTTCCAACTCTTCTCTAGCAAGGAGCGAAGTAAAACCTTCAGCACATATCAGAAACAGATAAGGGGACAGAGGGTCTCCTTGATGAATACCCCTAGAAGGAGTGATATTCCCATAAGCTTTCCCATTTATTCAGACAGAAAAGGAGGGTGTAGAGACACAACTCATGACCCTATCTACCCAAATCTCCAGAAACCCCAGTTTAAGCATCATGCCTTTAAGGAAGCCCCACTTCACCCTATCATAGGCCTTACTAACATCTAGTTTAAGAGCTAAAGTCCCCTTCTTTCCCTTCTTTCGAATATGCATGGCATGCAATGTCTCATAGGCAACTAGCACATTGTCAGTGATAGGGCGTCCAGGTACAAAAACACTCTGGGTAGGGGAAATTAACTGTGGCAATATCAGTTTCAACCTGTTCGCCAAAACTTTAGAAATAATTTTATATATCATGTTGCATAGGCTAATAGGTTTGAAATCTGCCATTTTCTCTGGTTTCTTAACTTTAGGAATTAAAACTATATGAGTATAGTTAATATCAGACACCATATGACCAATATGTAAAAAATCTAACGCAGCCTCAGTCACCCGAGTACCAAAAATATGCCAAAATTTTTGATAGAAAAGGGCATTCATACCATCGGGTCCAAGAGCCTTTGTTGGTCCTATCTGGAACAACGCTGTTCTAACTTCCTCATTGCTGTACAGCCTGGATAGCACTTCCAACATATCAGCAAATAGCCTCCGATGAACTGCATCAAGGCATTCCTCCATTTTGTCACAAGTACCTGCTTTAAAAATATTCATGAAATAATTAGAAGCTACCTCCGCTACCTCACCCACCTCTTCCACCCAATCCCCATCAGCATTCTTGATTCCCTCAATAAAGTTCCTACACCTTCGTTGGGAAGCCTTGGAGTGAAAAAATATAGTATTCCTATCTCCATACTTTAACCATGACACCCTGGATCTTTGACGCCAAAAAACCTCTTGCTTCGGCAAAAAATCATCCAACTGTTTACTCAACAAAAGAAATTCAGTCCTACTTTCCTCAGTCATCTCACTAGCATTCAAAAGTTCCAGCTTCTTCTGTAATCTTTTAATCTCCTCTGTTTCCGGTTTAGTTTTAGAAGAACCCCATGCATACAAATCAGCCCCACAACTTTGGATTTTGTCCCTCAAACCACTTAAACCCAAGCTACCATGCCCTCCTTTTGTCCATGCCTCCAACACGGCCTCCTCACAATCATCCCACATCAACCAACACTCCTCAAACTTGAAACCACTAGCCCCCCTACCCCTTAGCCGCCTATCATTCATGGTTGTTAACAGAATAGGAATGTGATCAGAAGCATGGCTGAATAAATGTGAAACCAAGCTTGCAGGAAACTTTTCAGTCCAACCTTCATTAGCCGTAGCTCTATCCAACCTTTGCTTTGTATGAGCTAAACCTGGCCGTCTGTTTGTCCAAGTGAACTTATGTCCAATAAAACCCAAACCTTTCAACTAACAATTTTCCAAAGCCACTCGAAAATCCTCCATCAGATTAAAGTAAGGTGCATTGACACTCTGTTTCTTCGAGGCATGAAGTATCGCATTGAAATCCCCAATGCAACACCAAGGACCCTCAACAATAGTCTTTAAATGGGATAAAAGTGCCCATGACTTCCGCTTTTCATTAGCCTCAAGCCACCCATAAAATCTAGTTAGATGCCACAAAAAACCATCTAAAAAAAAAGAAGAAAAGAATTGCATTACATCAATTAATGGTAAATGTAATTGCAATGCAACGAGATCTAAAATCTTGATTTGTATCTATTATTTTCCATCTTTTCTCTTGTTAACACCAACCACCAAGTTCTCTATGATAAAAGTATGGCCTAATTTCTAGATTAGAAATTCTGGTTACAATGCTGACTCAATGGATACAATGCATAGTAGCTTGCCAAATGGGAGTGCAGGAATTGATCTCCAATTGTTGTAGATCATCTATGGACCAAGCAAAAGCTAGAAAGCTCGGCCATGCTTATCTGGAAATACAAACATGAAGGTATCAATCTTTTACTTCACCTTTTCGTTCATGCATTTGTGGCATATTTTGTTTCCACTTGTGCATACCATTTTCTACTGCACAGTGGAAAAGTGCAGAGGGCTTTTTTTAAAGATCACTATCAAGTTACACTCTTTGCTTCTCTTTTTGACCTTTTGTGACCTTTTGCTTCTCTTTTCTAAAATGCAAAAGTTCAATAATCGTTGTCAACAAGAAGGGAAAGGTACTGTAGTATAGTAGAATCATCATCCACGGAAGAACATGAACATGTGTATATAGAGTGACACAGATGAAGTGCAGAAGTTCTCTGCAGTTGTGTGGTTATTTAACTATCTAATTGCTCTTGTTAACACCAACCACCAAGTTCTCTATGATAAAAGTATGGCCTAATTTCTAGATTAGAAATTCTGGTTACAATGCTGACTCCATGGATACAATGCATAGTAGCTTGCCAAATGCGAGTGTAGGAATTGACACTCCAATTGTTGTAGATCATATATGGACCAAGCAAAAGCTAGAAAGCTAGAAATCTCGGCCATGCTTATCTTGAAATACAAACATGAAGGTATCAATCTTTTACTTCACCTTTTCGTTCATGCATTTGTGGCATATTTTGTTTCCACTTGTGCATACCTTTTTCTACTGCACAGTGGAAAAGTGCAGACGGCTTTTTTTAAAGATCACTATCAAGTTACACTCTTTGCTTCTCTTTTTGACCCATTGTGACCTTTTCCTTCTCTTTTCTAAAATGCAAAAATTCAATAATCGTTGTCAACAAGAAGGGAAAGGTACCGTAGTATAATAGAATCATCCACGGAAGAACATGAACATGTGTATATAGAGTGACACAGATGAAGTGCAGAAATTCTCTGCAGTTGTGTGGTTGTTTGACTATCTAATTATTATATATATATATATATATATATAGAGAGAGAGAGAGAGAGAGAGAGAGAGAGAGAGAGAATTGGTGTCTTGGATTACCATGGTTAACAAATTATGTAATGTATTATACGTCTGTTTAAAAAACTCTATATATTACTTTCGTGTTTGTGTGTTTTAATAAGAATTACTGTTTCCTAAATAAAAAAAATATAGGGATGTTTATCCCACATCGATTGTGTATGTTAGAGCTTCAGTCTTTATAACCCCAGGCTATTACTACAAAGATTATATCATTTTATTGTGGTACTCTAGTTATGTAATGTATTATAAGTCTGTTTAAAAAACTTTATATATTACTTTTGTGTTTGTGTGTTCTAATAAGTATTAGTGTTTAAATATCTCATTGATTAGTACATATATTATTGCATTTAGAACAACTTTTGGTAGGAATTTTAGTGCCCGTTAATTTTATAATAAATCTGTTTGTAATTTTTGGGTTTATGATTGTGATGTGAATTTTAGTAATGAGGGCTGAAGGTTGAAAGTTCTATTTACTGTACAAAATTGAAGACCTTGGTCAAGCGACATTTAAGACTTGGCCATGCGAAATGGGACACAGGCTCTCGGTAGACACTCAGCCAACCAAGTTCTAATTATCCAAATTCTGAGATTTTCTTCTAGGACAGTTTGTATAGCCACCTCAAGTCTTAACTTTAAGTGTATAAAACCCTTATTTCAAACTTAATTTGTGAAAAGGAAGACTACCACAGAAAAACGTAGAGAGATTTAACCTTTGTCTTCCCTACTTCTCACATTGCTATGCCTTTAAGATCGTTTGATTGTTTCATATGCTAAGATTACCAAATGAGTGCTGGAATTGCTGTTGAAACCACAAAGACATCAAAAATCTTCGAGAAGCCTTAGAGTGACCGAGAGATCGATTAAGTGGCTGTGAAGGAACAAGACAAGAATCCGTAATAGCTAACAAGCAGAGTAGGAAGCTTGAGTACATAGTCTGACTACATATACAGAAAGTTGTGTGAGTATCATTTGTATTGTGACAACTTTCATTGTGGATTGATCATTTAGGTTTGGCCTCAGAGTATTTTTAACTTATTGGATTTTCACTCAGTGAACATATGCTAGTTTGTATGCACGTGTGTTTGTGGTATATATGCATTATTGTTGTACTTGAAATTGATTAACTACATGGACTTAATCTTGAACTATCTGTTAAAATTGGTAGTAAAACACATCAGGGGTCTAAACGTTTAGTTAAAATCATTTTAATTAAGAAAATTCTTAGCTTACATTGTATACATTTATTTAGTTTACAATGTAAGATTTACATTGGTATTATATTATAAACTTATAATTACCATTTAATGTATTAAAAAGGAATATCAATATTATTATAAGGCTAGGGTAATTATAGGTTTACATTATACTATTGATGTAAATCTTACATTGCTAGTATGATGTAAATCTTATTAGTAATTATTACTTCACATCTATTAATTAGTGCACACTCTTTCACACCACGTGTATTACAAGACTAGGTTGCACGGACACGCCATTTTTGGCGTCGTGTCCGCGTCCGACACGTGTTGGACACCGGAACGGGGACGACGCGCCAGTTTCCGGTGTCCGGCGGTGTCCTTTTTTTTTCGCTTCTCCGACACGGTTCCGACACGGCGCCGACACGGTTCCAACGCGTCCGACACGCCAGCAGTAAAAAAAAAAAAAAAAAAAAAAAAAAAGGAAAAAAGCACAGATTTTGACAGATGGACTTACCATTACCGTTGATCTGTGACAACCCTAAAACCATAAAACATTTTTAGAATCTGAAAATTGGAAGTTCAAACCACAAAACTCAAGTTCTTCACTTCTTCTCTGTTGCTGAAACCCACTTCGCTGCCGCTGCTGTCTGTTCTTCGCCGGAGTTAGCTCGTGCCGATCGGCGAGCTCTGACGTCGACGGCGTTCCATCCGTCCCTTCCGATCTCCATCTCTCTCGGCGCGGACAACAGGTCCGATTCACCTCTTCTCTGTTCTCTCTGCTTTTTTTTTTTTTTTCATTCTTTCTTTCAAGTGTTAATTTTAGTGTGGGTGGGTGTAATGTTTACTGTTAAGCACTTTTATATATATAACGTGTTTTGTCTGATTTTTTTTTTTTTTTTTTTTTTTTTTTTTTACTGCTGCTGTGGTGCCGTGACCTCTGTCTTTTTTTTTTTTTTTTTTTTAGTTATAACTTATCATTTATAAATTTGTTTTTGTGCCCTGCTATAATTTTATTTATTTATTGAAGTTAAATATTGTAGGTGAATTATTAAAATGAATCCTGAAAATGAAAGTGAGAATGAGAAATCATCTTCTGAGAATGCTGCTCCTCTATGGAAATATGTTACTAGATTAGAAAAAGCAAGTGTTGGTGGTGGGAATGTTTCTAGATATAAATGTATTTTATGTCTAAAAATATTAAAAATTGTGTCTAAATATAAAATTTAATTAATTATTTAGCCGCCGTGTCGTGTCCTTATTTTTCAAAAATTGCCGTATCCCCGTGTCCGTGTCCGTGTCGTGTCCGTGTCCGTGTCCGTGTCCGTGTCCATGCAACTTAGTTACAAGAATGTGGGCATTTTATACATAGTATGAAAGTGCATAGACATTAATTGTTAGATGTGAAGTAATCAGAGCATTATAATTCTTTGCAATCAAGCTATATTCTGAACCTACTGTATTTTCAACTGTGTCTTGGGTATATAGGTGTCTAATAATCTTGCCATTGTGTACATGCATGTGGCTGAAACCATGAATAAGATGGATCACCTTTACTCAGAGTCAGAGGATCGAGACGATGTCATTGGACCTTTCTGTGGTTAAGCTTTTGGTTCTTTTATAAATGTGAGGTTATTTCACCGCGAAAATAAGCATTAATTCATATCAGATGAAGAATATCACGGCCAATCTCTGTCCTCCTCCTCTGGTTGCATCTGAACCTGGCTTGGTGTAATTTCACACTCAAAGAAATGAGAATCTTATCCCTCTCAGTGCTTCCTCAGTGGGGAAAAAAGCACTTTTACCTCACAAATGTCGTTGCAGAAATGGATACTGTAACTAAGGTCCCAAGTTAGAGCCACGAAAGCCCTTCCCTTTAATCCTTTATTGCGAAAAGTTCCATCTCAATCTCGTTTCCTTGAATGAACTTTTGCTGGATGAAGCTCACTATATATATATATATATAGTACATACTGACAGCGACTTTTTTTTGCTAGGCCAATGAAATGAAATGCTCCAATAACTGAGAAGAATAAAAAATTTGTGCAACGGGTAGACCTTTTTAAAAAAAAATATTTATCATCTCTAACGTTCTAAAATCCTCCTCCAACATTTTTCAAAAAAAAAAATCCGTCTACAACTACAAGCATTGCTTCCCAATCTAGTATTCTAAAAAACCCAAGTACTCATTTAGGGAAGGCAATTGTATATAAGATTTACATTGTAGACTAAACAAATGTATACAATGTTGTACATTTTTATACAAACATATACCATATTGTATGCTTTTTTACAAATGTATACATATTTGTTACTTCGATGTAAGATTTACATTGATAGTAACCAATAATTATCATATATTATTTTCTTCCTCTTTTTTTTCGAAGCAATATTTAACCATCACTTCACACCAACATTGAAATAGCTAGAATTTGTTGACTAGTGTTGGTTCTTTGTGTTTTTACAAGAAGAGAAGATGACTCCATCATATGGAAAAGTTCATGGATTACAGCATATACCATTCTAGATGAACGCTACAATCAAGTTTCCTTTTTCTTCTACAGACATGGACAGTTTCTTACCTTCGGTGTTGTATCATGACCTAAAAGACCGAGAATCTTCATCCCATAGTGCACTAACAGAAATGGAGCCAATCGTTAGCATAGAGATGGCACTGTCGCATAAAAAGAGTGTAAGGATAATGGGCCCATTAAAAGCCATCAAACAAGAAGCTATGAGAGCTTTAATTGTACGCAATCATGTTGCTGACTTCGTTCATTTTTCTCTTCAAGATTGTATTAAAATGTTTTCTGTCCTCATTGTGGAAATTTGGTATTTGAATATGATACTAGTGGAAGCCCATTTCCATCCGTAAGGGAAAAAATAAATACACATAAAAGAAAACTTTATTTGGCTAATTTCATTCCTTTATCCACTTATAAGTTATAACACCAACAAAATTCACCGTCCAGTGGGTCAGGCTGTGGGCTAGTTTTTATGCCCATGGGTACCCAATGGGCTAGCCCAGTAGCCCAATCCGTTGCCTAGCCCATTGGCCTAACCCGTTGGCCTAGCCCAATAACTCATAATTCATAACATAAATATATAAGAAATGTATGAAGGATTGATCCTGAAATATTATAGAGGAATTTCTTAAAAGAACTCCCTCAACCACTAAGATACTCAAAGTAATTGTGCTAAACTTAGTTTACTAAATATTTATTTTTCTAGTAGTCTAGCAAATTTGAATTAACCATTTGACATTTTTTTTATTAAAGATAAAAATAAAAAACTATTTAAAGCCTTAATAAATAAAAAAATTAAATAGGTTTCCATCAATAAAACAAAAAATTAAATAGATTTGACTGTAAAAAAATTTGTAATTAAGTATTAAATTCTTTAATTCTTTCCTTTAAAAAAATAAATTGATTATTCCCTTATAAAAAATTGATTATTTCCTTATAAAAATAATAAAATAATATGCTAACACAATCCCATAAGTAGCCCATTAGGCCCAACCCGATAGCCCACCTCGCTAAAGACCAAATGGGCACTGCCCATGGGCAGGGTCATAGGTTGAGGTTTTCTCTTTCGGCCCAGCTCGACCCAACCCGTTAACTAGTTAATAGCCCATTATGCCCAGCTTATTGTGCCCATGGACCAAGTAAAAATGGGTCGGGCCGGGCCGACCCGGTCCATTGACGACCCTTACCGTCAATAATATGGATTATTTTTTTATCCACTAGTAATGTCAACCAAAATTCAATATTAACGATATGGATTATAACCACTCGTTTAATTCTCATAAATCATAATTAAGAACTTTCACAATTAGAACTCTCAAAACTCTCACGAAAACAAACTCAAAACCCATTACATTTAATGTAAGCTCTCAACACCAACTAACAAATTCATAAATGAGATGCTCACTATCCCAATACATCAAATGGTACTCCCTCGCTCAAACAATAAACAAACATTGTAACTACTTTTCTAAAAAATTAATATTCTTCTACGAGAGTCTTTTCTCTCCCCATGTAAGAGGACCCTTGGATCGAAGAGTCTTCAATTTTAATGCTTTATAGATAATGAATACCCAATTACTTTTCTACCAAAAAAAAGAATACCCAATTACTTATTAAATATTAAAAGCTCTTTCCTTCCAAAGAAAATCATTTCTTCTCACACCAAAAAACCTAACAAAGTCGAAATAGAAAATTTAAGATAATTTCTAACATTTGGAGTTCAATGAAAAGATCAACAAGAACTCAAAAGGGAAATTGTAATTGCAAGTAATTAGTTTTAAAATGAAAATTTACATGCATTTACAAGATAAAATTACATGAGGCAAAGAAGTATAGAAAGTTAATAAGCATGCATCACATTAATTTAGACCAATTAGTTTGGGAAGCTATAATATCAGCACTAGAGCTTGAGTACTGAGTTGTACAACTCTCATATGAAGAAGTGTTCTTTTTCTTCTTCTGCCCCTAGATTTAGAATGATGGGACAATGCCATATCCAGTTTCTGCCATTAGTGTCGTGGAGAACATCTGATCCACTTCAACTTCTACATCCGTCCTCTTAGCAAATCGGCCCTTGATCCGGGGTCTGGTCTCTGCATAGGCCTTCCTTGAAGCATACCTGATTGTTTTCTCAAACTTCCTTGTCTTCTTTTTCTCTCTGTATCTCAGGACCCTTGCCTCCCTGTCCAATGGAGTAAGTTGGGCTGGTATTTGAATGGTAGATCCAGAAAAAAGATCAATTGTCCCTTTGGGAGGTCTTGAGTGTGAGATTGAGATGTCGCTCATTGTTGATTCCGGTACAACGCCAACATCCATGGATGAAACAGAGACCTAATTATATTATCACAGAAAATACTTGTGGTTATTAATCAGCATAGGAGGGAGATATGCGATTTGTAATTTTCACTAGTCATAGTTGAAATAGATGGGAAAAGTAATTCATGTTTGCAACAGAACCATGTCTTCATTCACAATTTTTTTTTTTTTGAATGATTTTCATACTGATTTGCAGTTATTAATAATAATTCACATGCAATATTCATGAATTATATCAAGTGTGCAATTGGGTAGCAAACGCATTTAGCTTTTCTGTCTAAACTTGGGTCTCGTGCCCTGTTCACGGGACCTACAAATTTTTTTTTCAACAAAATTTTCATTAAAAATAGGTCCTACGGCACTATTCATACATTTAAAAATTATTTTACTACAATATTTTCAATTTTTAATTTTCAGTAATAAGCGATATCCAAACAGATCGATAATATATTTATTGTACAAAGAAGAAACTTTTGATGAATGTTACTTGTGGGTATGGAATTATTTATAGAATTGAAATCAGTGTAGTTCATAATCATTTAATAAGTAATTTTTTTTAACCAGATTTAATAAGTAATTTTATAGCTTACTTAAAGAAAAGTAGAATCACTAAAATATAACCTAGTACTTCTAACCTGAAACTTTATTTATAAATAAGTAAATCAATTTTAGCTGCAATTTATACCAAGACATGACACTGTGACGTAAACCACTCACCCAACTTTATGACTTGGTACAAAAGAGAGAGAAAACAAAAAGCACTGCAACGTTCCTGCTGGATTCCATACTTTAAAGGAGAAAGGTGAAGAAAAGAGGAAAAGTGCTAATAAAGTACAAAAAAAATATCAAAAGATATTGATACCACTCAGATTTTATCTTTTAGAAGCGGTGCACATAGAATTCAAATATTGGAGATGTAAGAAACATAGACACGCAGCGGAATACAAATAATTGGTTTTTCGGCATACCTCTCTCGGACTAAACCGACGATCACACAGGAGCCTTGAGATTGTTCTACGTTGTCTAGAGCCAGCCTCCACGTAGACCAGCTATTCAAACACGTTTTGAATTCCAGTTTGTGCAACCCACGAGCCAAAAACGTTTCTCCAACGGTGTTGCACACTACTAGAGTGATGCAAACATAACCCACAACCTAAGAACCTCACAACACTCTAAAAACACTATGAGAAATGTGGAATTCGTTTTTCAATATAATGGGTACCACTCTTGGTGTTTATATACACACCATTCCATTAATACTGAGTGGAATAGTGGGCTTAGTGGGGTAGAGTAATGGTCTAAACCATTACTCCATAACTCCTAGATGTTACAATCTGAAGTATACAGAAGGACATGCCCACTTTGGGTGTCCATCCATATTCTCTTCAGTTTCTAACATCTCCCACTCATCCACTGTGGGCATGGCCCTATTATCCATCTCTCAATGTGTTTCTCAGTGTGTTCATACTGGCAAATAGGTTGTGCGACCGTCGAGCACACTCAAAAAAAACAAATTTAGGAGCACTATACTAAATCTTATACCAAGACCAGCATAGCAACATCCCTAAAGTGTCTCGTTATGCCCTAGACATATATTAACACATCAAATCAAGCATCTCTAACCCCTCTTGAGTTTAATACTCAGACTTATGCTTGATCCAAACTATCTAGATGTACTCACGATTATTTCACTACCATAAGCGCTATAACCTGTCGACAGTGAGTACAAATATAAGGATGTGTTACAAAAATAGTCTTCCCTTTGCACTCATGTCCTTCAACTTTGGTCCAACCGCTTTCCCAGCAATGTCCCTTTAGACCGAATCCAACATGGCCATAGGTAACATGCCAAAGTAGCAGACATCAAAACCTCAGCTTCATGACATAGTCAAAAGTAACAAGGGCATAAAAAGGATCTTAATGAAAGGTCCATAGGACTCACACGGTGAAGAAGCAGGGATTTATTCTCTCACCTCCACTTTTGGTCGAGCAAGCACATGTAGTATGAAATACATGCTACGGTGGAGTTCTCTTAAGTAAGAGCGTATGTCTTAACTCAATACACCGTACAAATCTTAGTCTAGTCGCTACTTAAGCGCCTAACTCGAGTCCTTTATTTGCTTGCCACCTTAGGCATCAAATAAGTTCTCGCATCTGGCTAACCACAGGCTACATGGATCATGGGCTATCCATGTATGGTCTAATCAAGATAAATATATTATAAACCTCATCTTAGTCCCAGCTAAGGCGACATCTGTTTGTGTCAACCATCTATATATGCTACATAAGCATTGAATGACATAATGTCTCATCTCTACCCACTACTCAAGTGCTAGAGGCGATCGCTCGTGTGAGTGAGCCGACCTAAGCCTGCCGACATACCTTTCATACCACAGAACTCATCATATGGTATATGTGTGTGTAAACATACATATTATTAACTGAATAACATCATATGTATTTAAAGCAAAATATCCCAAAAAATACAATAAATGGTAACTAAAAACAACATATTATCATATTCTACGTAGCCCTAAACTCCTAACATGAGCCTGAAAGACATCCCTTCCTATAGGCTTTGTAAGAGGATCAGCAATCATGAGACTTGTAGAAATGTGTTTTAGAACCACTTCATTGTGAGCAACCATGTCTCGAATGTAGTGATATCGTATATCAATGTGTTTGGTTCTACCATGATACTTAGAATCTTTAGCATAGGCAAGTGCTGCCATGCTATCACAATGTACCGTAACGGGATCCGAGGCATCCTTGACAACCTCAAGATTCTGAAAGAACCTCCTCAACCAAACTGCTTCCTGAACAGCTGCTGAACATGCTACATACTCTGCTTCCATAGTTGATAATGCTATACAGGGTTGTTTCTTGCTACTCCAAGTGATGGCGCCATTATTCAGCAAGAAAGCATATCCAGATGTGGATTTGCGTTCATCTAGGTCACTACCCCAATCAGCATCACTATAGTCAATCATACGCAAATCTGAGCCCTGATAACAAAGGATGTAGTCTGCTGTCCCTTTTAGATACCTTAATATCCTCTTGACAGCTTTCCAATGAGCAAGTCCTGGATTAGACTGAAATCTACTGACTAATCCAACAGCATAACATATATCAGGCCGAGTACACATCATTGCATACATCAAGCTTCCAACTGCATTAGCATAAGGAACACTTGCCATCTTTTCTTTTTCATCCTGAGTCTTAGGACACATATCCAGGCTTAAGCTCTCATTTTTGGCAACTGGAGTATCTATGGGTTTGCAATTATGCATTTGGAAACGCTCAAGAACCTTCTTAATGTAGGTTTGTTGTGATAAACCTAAAAGTTTCTTTGAGCGATCCCTAAGGATTTTAACCCCTAGAATATAATCTGCCTCACCCATGTCCTTCATCTCAAAGTTAGAGGACAACCACCCTTTTGTGGCGATAATCATCTCCATGTCATTACCGGCCAGCAATATGTCATCGACATACAATGACAAAATAATGAAACTTCCCTTGGATCGTTTTACGTAGACACAATGATCTTCTTCGATCATCGTAAACCCATTCGTTAGAACGGCTCGATGAAATCTCAGATACCATTGTCTAGACGACTGCTTCAAACCATATATGGATCGTTTAAGTTTGCACACTTTGTGCTCTTGACCTTTGGTCACAAAGCCAATAGGTTGATCCATATATATTTCTTCATCTAGTTCTCCATTGAGAAAGGCTGTCTTAACGTCCATTTGGTATAATTCCAAATTCAAGTTTGCAACAATGGCCAAAATGAGTCGAACAGAGGCAAACCTCACAACCGGAGAAAAAGTTTCCTCGTAATCAACACCCTCCTTTTGAGTGTATCCTTTTGCCACTAATCGAGCTTTATACCTTTCTATTGACCTATCCGCCTTACGTTTGATTTTAAGAACCCATTTGTTCCCAATTGCTTTACGCCCTGACGGTAGGTCTACCAGATCCCAGACCTGATTAGTCCTCATAGACTCCATTTCATCATTCATTGCTTTCATCCACTCATTACTAACAGAAGATGAGAGAGCCTCTTGCACATTTTTTGGCTCATCATCATCTTGTGAAGCAATCATGAAAGCTTCCCCCTCAATCTCAAAACGACGACGAGGAATATTTCCACGGTTGCTTCTACGTGGCTGAGGTTGTTGTGGATCAACTTCTAGTGGTGTGCTCCCACTAGGTTGTGAGTCGCTCCCACTGTCTCTAGGAGTTTCAAGAATTTCTTCCTTGTCCTCTACTAGTCTACTTGGGGCATCTACCTCTTGATCCATCATTTCCTAAAGAATCAAGTTCTTTTCAACCTCACCTATGTTAGGGAATTCACTTTCAATGAAATCAACATCACGTGACTCCAATTTAGTTACACTTCCATCAAGTTGTTCACCTATCAACACATAGCCTTTGGAATGCTCAGAATATCTTATAAAGATACACTTCTTTCCTCTAGGCCCTAACTTCCCATATCTATGAGAAGTATTGTGAACATAACCTGTTGAACCCCATGGCCGCAAGTTATTCAAATCAAGTTTCTTGCCGGTCCATAGTTCATAAGGTGTGGAAGATACCGATTTAGAGGGCACTCGGTTAAGTATATAGGCTGCAGTCAAAAGTGCATCCCCCCAATACGAAATCGGTAAGTTTGCTTGCGCCATCATTGACCTAACCATCTCTAATAGTGTTCGATTTCTCCTTTCCGCCACACCATTTTGTTGCGATGTATAAGGCATGGTTAACTGCCTTGCAATTCCCTTTTCATCACAGAGCTCCTTAAATTGCTCAGATAGATACTCACGCCCACGATCAGTTCTAAGAGCCTTAATGCTCTTATCTAATTGATTCTCAACCAATCTCATGTATCGTCTAAAGCAATCTAAAGCCTCAGACTTATGAGAAATCAAATAGACATGACCGTAACGTGTATAGTCATCTATAAATGTGATGAAGTAGAAACCACCATGTCTTGCCCTCACATTCATTGGACCACATATATCAGAGTGGATTAGTTGCAATGGAAAAGATGCCCTTGTGGCTTTTCCAAATGGTTTTCTTTTTGACTTTCCCACAAGACAATGTTCACATGTGGACAAAGTGACCTTAGCGAGATTGCCCATAAGGCCTTCTCTAGCTAACCTAGTCATCCTCTCTTGCCCTATATGACCAAGCCTAGCATGCCATATACTTGAATTATTAGAAGCATTTTCAGATGAAGTCAAAAAAACTGAACTATCATTATTATAATATTCAATGTCCAAAATTAAAAAACTATTTGAAATAAAACCACGGCCATAATAAACTGTTCCCAAATGCAATAAAACATAATTATTCTCAAAAATAAACCGGAAACCAAGTCTTAACAAAGTAACTACGGAAAGTAAGTTCCTCCGGATCTCTGGAGCATACAACACGTCATGGAGCAACAGAGTGCGACCACCTCGCAATTCTAGCTTGTAGGTACCAATTCCAAGTACCTCTACGCTAGCTCCGTTTCCCACCTTGATGTCTCTACTGCCAATAGGAATCCGGCGGTACTCCACAAATCCCACTCTATCTCTTGCTACATGTTCTGTTGCCGCTGAGTCTACAGTCCACATAGGAGCAGAATTAGCAACAAGGACATGATTAGTTACAAAAACATGATGAGATGTAGGATTAGGTGTTACCTTTTTGGGCTCAGCGCATTCACGAGCAAAATGTCCTTTCTTTCCGCAATTATAACAAGTCAACTTAGACTTGTCCTTCTTTGCGCGCTTTCCTCTAGTATTCCGCTTGACAAACTTAGCCTTCTTAGGCGGTGGCCCATTAGGTCTCTCTTGTCCAGGAGCGTAATCGGGTTGCTTGCGTTTAGGCCTAGATGCCTTACGCGAGCTAGTCTCAGCCATGTGCACAGAACTAATCGGCTTGGTTGCTTCAAGGCGCTCAGCTTCAAGTTCCAAGTGACGAGCCACATCATCAAATGTTTTGATGTTCTCATTATGGGTCAAGTTTTGACACATCGTCTCCCATGAACTTGGTAGTGAACGAATCACTGCCTGGACTTGTTGTTCGTCAGTAAGATTGTTTCCAGCTAATTTGAGCTCTCGAATCATGGAGGACATCGCCCTAAGATGCTGCTTCATCGTATGTTCAGAGCGCATCTTATATGAATCAAATTTCATTGTTAAGCCACGCAGTCTAGTGGCGGATGTCCCTCCATATCTTAGTTTTAGAGCTTTCCACATGTCTTGTGCAGTTGTATACTGCTCAAATTCACCAATCAAGTCATTGTGCATGCTGCTTAGCATTGTAAAGCGCGCACACAAATCCTTCTTACGCCAACTTTCATAGGCAGTAAGATCACGTTGGTGTTGCTCAGTGCTTCCCTCATCCGGTTTACTCAACGAATGAGTTAGAGTCTCTAGGACTTCTTGCTCATTCAGCACATACTGGATTTTGCGGTGCCAAATATTATAATTTTCACCATCCAGTTTCTCTCCTTTATTGAGATCAGCAACTATACCTTTGGAAGCCATTTCACTACAAAATTTCACAAATGGGACATTACACACATATTTCAAAAATTTTGATGTTCGATCTAAAATAAACTTAGATAATCAACACACGTCACAAGATCGAAAATTCGCTAAGCTTCTTAATCATCTCTTGTGCCACTAGTGTTTATTACTAAGCTTAATTTTAATCTATTCATGCAAAATTATGTATGGGAGATAACGCAACTCAACCATACTCCCATTATTCCATATTTCAATTCTAAACATATTTACAAAATATATGTATTGAAAATAATTCACCAATTTTATCAATTAACTATTAAGCCAAACATGCTATCACAATTTAAACTTATGAGAACAAATCATATAGGCATATCATTATTTCACTAAGAAATAATTATTGCTTTAATAATTATTGTTTTGTTGCGTTAAATATAATATTTAACGTTATGTAAATATATATATTTTTAATACCATATTTCACAATAATAATGGAATTAAATAATTTACAAAATTAAATAAATTCCATATCATTTAAGCATATACCTATCATGTTTCATGATAAATAAATACTAAATTGAACAGTGCGTTTCACTTAAAGAAACTCAATTAAAAATAGGCTTAATACGCATAAAAAATCTCACAAAGAGACAAGATCCTAAAAGTGACGGATGGGCTTGCTTTACAGTGCTGCTAGCAGAGCAAAAAAAAAACATAATAATAATAATAAAATAATAATAATAATACAAATAGGTGTTTAAGAAGTAAGTAATTGTGGGACCACCTCCTTCTTCTTCTTTTATTATTATTATTATTACTATTTGCTATCACTAAAGCCCTTTAGGCAAGTGAGAGACACGTGCAGGTTGTCTTCAACCTTTCTCCTTTTCAACTTCTTTCAGCATAAACGTGTTTTAGTCCGAAACTCTAAAGTTTTATAACTTCTTCATTTCAAGTCCATTTATATCATACCATATACCGATTTAAAGCTTATAATACATAGATTCATAATATGAAATCATATTTTGCAAATAGAAATCATATAAGAGCAGTTTTGTCCTTAAAGTTTCGGTGTTCTAAGTTTTATTAAACTATATCTTATGGCACACTTAGAGATTTGCTTCGAAATTTAAGGTAGATATTAATACATGTAATATAAACAACATATATTAATTTCAAGGCACGAAATACTCATAATCAAAACTTGCCATTGAAGGCCATGTGAGGTGCATAGAAATTCATAGCATATCACAGAAGCATAAAATGTATTAAAAACTAATCATATATGCCTATGACATCGAGAACAACCTATAAAAGCTCTGATACCAATGTAAGAAACATAGACACGCAGCGGAATACAAATAATTGGTTTTTCGGCATACCTCTCTCGGACTAAACCGACGATCACACAGGAGCCTTGAGATTGTTCTACGTTGTCTAGAGCCAGCCTCCACGTAGACCAGCTATTCAAACACGTTTTGAATTCCAGTTTGTGCAACCCACGAGCCAAAAACGTTTCTCCAACGGTGTTGCACACTACTAGAGTGATGCAAACATAACCCACAACCTAAGAACCTCACAACACTCTAAAAACACTATGAGAAATGTGGAATTCGTTTTTCAATATAATGGGTACCACTCTTGGTGTTTATATACACACCATTCCATTAATACTGAGTGGAATAGTGGGCTTAGTGGGGTAGAGTAATGGTCTAAACCATTACTCCATAACTCCTAGATGTTACAATCTGAAGTATACAGAAGGACATGCCCACTTTGGGTGTCCATCCATATTCTCTTCAGTTTCTAACAGGAGATAACTATACATCTACTGAATCAAAAAATGAATGGAACAAAATAAATCATTCTCAAAGAATCATGTGACAATACAGATTTGTTAGAACTCAAACTACATATTCAATGTAAAACCGTTGTATGTGTAGCAAATTTAGAGAAACTTACACTGTGACTAATAGAACCATTGTAGCTGTATGCAGCTTTTGATGACTCATAATCCAAACCCAACTGGAAACTCTGTTGATGAAGGTGATGAAGCTGACCCTTTGCTTCTCCACACTGAACTGGCACAACACTGTCACCCCCATAGCTCTTCTGGGGAACACAGTAATGCTGCTGTTGCTGCTGCTGCTGCTGCTGCTGGCTATACTGATCATTGAAGTGCTTCTCAGCACAAGAATTGTACTCCACAAGGTCCAAATACTCATCAACCTCCCCGCCAAACAAAAACCCATTGTTTTGATTGTTATTGTTGTTGTTGTTGTTGTTATTATTGTTACCCTTCACAGGATTAATCAACAACCATGATGCAGCCTCATCTTCATCTTCTTCATCAATCATCTCATCCCCATCGTGCTCTAAAAACCTCCCTTCAGTACCAGACATGGCACCCACCGCATGTGGACCATGCAAGTTCCCGGAAATAGGCAGAATTGGCACGCGTTGGTGGCGGCGTGCAAGCGGGTTTGCTGAGTGGATATCAGCATCACAGGCGGTGCAAAGAGACGCCGCATCAGCTTTACATACAAAAGCCGCCGGGGCACGCTCACATGCCTCGCAAACCCACACGCGCTCGTGGCGAGACGCCACGCGGTTTGCAGCGTGGATGCGAGCATCACATCCGGTGCACAAGTAGGCCGAATCAGCCCTACAGTACACCGTACACGCTGCAGACCGACACGTATCACAGATACGTGCCCAATTATTGTCGCCACCACTACTACTCCCATCATTATTCTCCAACTTCAACATTTCTCTCTCTCTCTTTATTTTTTTTGTGTTTTTTAAGTATCTCTGAGATTGAGTTGAAGTGTGTGTGAGAGAACTCAGAACTATGAATTAATGAATGAAGATAGTGAGGGGTTAAGGGGGTGTGAGTGTGAGACTCTAGAACCAAGTGGAAGAGGGAAAGAATCCAAGACCGACACGTGGCAGAAAACAAGTGGCATAGAAAAGTTGCAACGTTATCTTTGTGGTTGGTTGTGTTTTAGGGTGGGGCCTAGTCGAGTCAGAGGTTCTTGTGGGACCCATGTTCTTGCTACTTTGGCTTTTCGAATAAATTAAATATGCTAGAGTGCTCTTACTGCTCACTCTCGCAAGTAGATGAAATTTTTGGTATACTCGCTTGTAGCGGAGGCCACTTGTCAATTCATGAATTATTATGATGAACACGTGGCAAACAAGAAGAACGAGTTTGATCATGTTTGTGGACAGTATGGTCTGACACGTGAGTGCCACGTGGTACTGGCATGTTTTAGACTGTTGGATCAGACAGACACAGTTGACAGTTGACAGTTGAATCAAGTTAATTAGAAAAGAAAAAAAAAAAAAATGTTGATCTTGATGGTTTAATCAATATTTAATTGTGGGGTTTCATTTGCCTAATTAGACTACTCAAGATTTTTAGAGGGTGTTTAATAGAGGAGTTTGAGTAATGTTGTTTGAGTGTTTTTGATATACGTGTAAGTGAAAAAGTATGTGAAAATGTGTGTAAGTATGTTTGAAAAGCTCAAAAAGTTGCTCAAAATAGGCTACTAAACGGGCGCTTACTCCTTGAATTTTGTACTAGAATTGTATGAAGTTGATGAAAAATAAGATTAAGTTGGGTGCAGTGACAAAGTGTTCATTTTAACATTTGACATATCAAATATTAAAATATGTCATTTTAACACAATATGAGAGCCTTTGGTTTGCATGATGTTACATTATAATAATGTAACATTATTGTGATGTTAGATTCATGTAATCTCATCACAATAATATAACTTTACTGTGTTTGATAGGTTCTTAACATATATTCACTGGATCATTAAAATTTGTACTTTTAAATTTCCAAAAATATCATTTTGACAAAACTAAACAAAATTTTATTTTTTAATTACAAGTCACAAACAACTTATCCATAGAAAAAAAAAATTATGTTCTTTTCTCACCAACCAAACAGCTTTAGATCCACAAATAAATAAATAAATAAAATTAATCATTTTTCAGCACCTTCTCAACAACCAAACAAATTACAAATAACAACAAAACATTAAAAAAAAAAAAAATTATGTTTCACTTTCCCAACTTTCTCACCAATCAAACAGATTATACATCTACCAAAATTTCGAAAATTCTCTCCACCACCCATTTCGGTATTTCGAGCCCAAGCATAAAAAAGATTCCTTTCGGTAAAGAGGAGGACGACGACGACAAGCTCCTCCGGCAATGGTGCGAACAAAATCATGACAAATCAGCCACTAATTTAGAGAGAAAAGATCTAAGCGCTCTAGCTTATGCTATGCCTATGAGAGCGTGTGCGTTTGTTTGAGAGAGAATATCAAAACAGAGGAGATGGTGGCTAGCAGTGGCCATGGATTTCGACTGCACACACAGAGAGAGAGAGAGAGAGAGAGAGAGGCTAGGGTTTTGAATCTAATGAGAAAGAGAGGAGCTAGGTTATGAGATGAGAGAGGAATTAGGGCTTTAAAATATGCACGGCAATTTTGTAAATACAATTTATTAGTATGAATAATTTTTTTCAATTCAATAAATTAATATATCCCACCCATAAGTAGTGTGCGATCACACCAATTTAAAGAAAGTGACGAGATTAAGGTGATATGATATATTTTGTAATCTTACATTACTAGGAATGGCTACGGGTCGAGTTTGGGGTGGGTTTCTTTATCCCCAAACTCGCCCCACCACTTGCCCCCCCAAAACTTCAACTTGCCCTGTTAACTAAACGATTTCTTTTTAACCCCCAAACCCACCACTACAGGCCCCTGCGGGCCCCGCCCGGCCATGTCACTTCAGGGCCCAATATAAAGGCCCCTACATTGTAGCTCAATCTAAAAAAAAAAAAAAAAACTGTACATAAAAGTTAAAAGCAAAAAAAGCTAACTCATAATCCAACAAATATAGCCTTTCTTTCTTTTTGTATGGAAATTGTTTTATTCAAATCCATAATATTCCTACTGGTACTTTTATTTATATTATTAATATATGCATGTCAAAATTTCTACAGGTACTTTTATTTATATTATTAGTATATGTGTGTGATGCTCCTTTCTAGAGACCTGAATTTCAATCATTTCTCCCCACACCTCACAAGCACTTATACTTATGGAGTGACCATCGTATTAAAAGTACGTGGTGGTTGAGGTAATTACTTAATGGAGATTAGTCATGCTTGCAACATTAATTATCCTAAGAATATTGACTTTGAAATGTACCTGTAATGCCAATGCTATTCAACAGGGGCAGAGTTGTGTTGAAGGTTGGCCCCCCTAAAATTTTGAAAATTTTTAAATTATATATATAATTATTTTAATATTTTCAAAGTTTAGTCTATAAAAATAAGAGTTGGCCCCCCAAATATTTGAATTAGTCCAATGATGCTCTTAAAGAAAATAATTGGTCTAATAGTTATAGAGATATAACTTTATTTTTCACAATTCTATTTTTTATTGTAAAATATGCTCTTACATCTGTAAAATAGTTGATAAAGTTTGGCATCAAACATGTTTGAATTTATCTTTTTTAACCTGTTATGTGGCGATTAACAAATTATCAACTCATTAAAAAATTCTTGTTGCTAAAACTACACATGAAATGTCTTTAGTTGACACATAATAGGTTAGAGCAAAATAGCTTTAAATATGTTTGGAGCCTAACTTATTTTAATGTCTTTAGTTGCATGCTTTTGAAATTTTCATTAGTTCAATTGAAAGATTTTTTACTTTAGTATAAAATTTTATAATTTGTATTTAAAATGAAACTTTTTAAAAAATTTCACTCTGAAAGTGGAAAAAATGAATTTTATTTTATAAGGATGGTCATCAAACATAACTTTGATTGAAAATACTAAATTTTTTTTTTTTTTTTGTTGGGTGAGTGTATATATATAACTTCTCAAATAAAAAAGCATGTATATATGTGTGTGTGTATATATAATAAAAAAATGTATGTGTGTATATATATGTATATAAGGGTTGTTTTGATAAATATATTAGTGCCGCAACTTAACCCCCCAAACAAAAATTCCTGACTCCGCCCCTGCTCTTCGATGACCATAAATATAGTTACCAATCTATCATATAACAATAACAATATTAGCAATCAACAGTCACGTAATATAGTTGAACTGCTCATAAAGATACCAAAGACGACAGGAAAACTGTCTCCTAGTAGTGGCCCTTTTTTTCTTTTTTCAAATGTTGAATTTATTATTGCATGCTTGCTTACCCAAGTAGTTGTTCATTTTTCTTTCTTTCTTTCTTTACTGGCTTTTTAAGATATACATTGACATTTGATGTCTACTTCAGTGAGTGACATATGTTTCTCACAATATTGTTTTCTCTCTAATGTTCTACCTGCACCATTTCAAAAACTTAGTTTGAGAGATTGTTGGTGTTTGAAAATCATTTTATGTAAAGACTGGAATATGTTAAGTTAATTTTTCTTTAAAAATTAATGGTTGAACCTTGAATTTTTTTTCCCATCAAATTCAATAATCTCAACTTTTGGCCCTGGAGAATGTAAATAATTGATTTTTTTTCTTGAGGCCAGAAAAAAGGGACTCACGTGTGACAGTCATTATCCCACACTCCACGGTACAGTTGGGTAAGCTCATGGGTACCACCAGCTCGAACTGGAGCTCGGAAATTCCGAATCCACACACACCCCAGGCTCTATTGGTTTCTGAGACTTCCAGAAATTGCAATTACAGTCCTCGTGAGAACTCGAACCTGGGATGTGGTGAAATCTCAGCAGTCACCTGCCAGTTGTACCACACCCACTGGTGGTGTAAATAATTGATTTTTGAAACTATTTTAGTTATATTTAATTGTGTGTCATATTTATATAACCTAATGTATTTACAAATAAACATATATTAGATGCGTACTAAAATTCCCACCTAAGTTGAATACAATTTTATTGTCATTTTTATATTTTTACAAACATTTAAAAAAGTCTTGTAAGGATATAAATGATTTGGTAGAGTGCAAATTGTTAATTATTAATATTTAAAATTTTATAATAAAAAAGGAAAATATTTTGCTACTTCCTAACTTAACTTTTGATATTGTGAACAACTAATTGAAAAATTAAGAACATGTACAGCCACTCTATAAACAAATTAATAAGCCATTGATTATTTATCCTTACTAGCAAATGACACGATTTAGATATTTTAATAGTTTTTTGAAGTCAATATGCCAAAATTATGCTCACAATATTGAAATTCTATTTGTTTTAACATAAGGTTTTCATGATATGTGAAGTCTTTTGGATAAAACTTATATATTATCAAGGATCCAAAGGTGAGGTAAAATAATAACTCCATTATATGCTCAATGGATTGATGATTTAATTCTTAAAATTGAGAATTTTATTGCAACATATAAAATATCTAAGTGATAATGGCACTCAATTGTAGAGTATTCTTGTTGTTAATGATTAAAAAAAAACACCTCAACAATTCCTTAGGTGGACTAAGACAACACAACAATATCCAATCCCAAACATTTTAATTTTGGGTGCTAAAATGGCAAAAAATCAAAGTGTCATATCGAATACATAGTCATAACTGATAATTTTTTTTTTTTTTTTTTTTTTGAGTTAACAAGGGATTTCTTTTGTTTGGAAGGGCACCATTGACCATAGATATGGTTAATTTTTGGGTTTTTAGGGGCCATCTTTCAATTTTGGAGGGTTGGTTCTTAAGTTTGGGAGGCAATGTATGATTGTCTTTTAACCTAAACTTTCAAATAAAAAAAATTAAGTCAATGGGGGCGATGGCCCTCTTTGGTCTCTTAGGGTGTGTTTGGTTTGCTATGATATGCCTAAGATGTGCCTTTGATGTAATGTACATTACCTTTTAATGTCAAATTAAGATGTTTGATTTATTTAAATTTTTTTCTAACATTACTGTAATCTAAGATTACAAAATATATCACATTACCTTAATCACATCACCTTCTTAATGGAGGTGATCTTACATTACTTATGGCAAACACCTTAATGTGACATCAAGGTAATGTGCATAAGTTGGCTCTTGAACTTTGTCATGGTACTCATCAAAGATTGGTGCAGAATACCAATCTACCATAGCATCTTCTCTGGAGCACTCTTTGATTATTCAAATATGTTTGAAAGGGAACAATCCATAAGCCATGGATTCTCAATAGTAGCTTCTGAAATAGAACTTGAAAGGTCATCATTGGAATCAACCTCTTTGCAAACAATTGCACGTTTTCTACCACAATTTTGAATTGGAGAGGCTGGTCTCTGATGAAGGATTTTATCCATCCTTTGATGAAGAGCTTCACAAAGTTGTCTCATCTCAACAAGCTCAGATTGTACACTTCTTAACTGTCTTGGAGCCATCTTGAACAAGTTATGCAAATTAGTCACTTTCTGACAGGTTGATGTTTGCTCAGTAAATTATAAATATCTCATTGTAGAAAACTCAAAATCACGATCCGCTTTTTTTTTTTTTTTTTTTTTTTGGTTACAAACTAGAAAGATAAATCTTTCCAAACATATATGGAATGAACACAGAAACCTCATGAGAAAATATAGAATTCACAAAGAAGATGAACAATCAATTCCGGAATACCATGAGAACTTCAATAGACCCAACATGAAAGATCTTGCTCTGATACTAACTGATACCGGATTCATAAGGGGCACCCAAACTTAACTAATATGATAAATGGAAATAGGCTGGATAAATATATTATATATTTTTTGGTTTTATGGGATAAGAAAAACACTCAATAATTTAAAGGATAGATAAGCTCACCACCAAAGTAAACCCAAAGGGATAGAGATAACACCACCGAAATGACACCACTTTCTATTACCAAGAATTTCAATGGTGATGCCGAAGAAAGGGCGAAGGAAATAAAGAAATTGCATGAACAGATCCAAAATAAGATTGGGAAGCAGAATGAGAAGTACTGCAAGAAAGCAAATAAGCATCGAAAACCAGCAGTTTTCAAGGAAGGTGACTTGGTTTGGATTCATCTTAGGAAGGAAAGATTTCCCTCCAAAAGATCTTCTAAGTTGAAACCTAGAGTTGATGGACCTTTTAAAGTGTTGCAACGGGTTGGTGAGAATGCTTACAAGATTGATCTGCTTGGAGATTATAGTGTTTCAACAACCTTCAATGTTTCTAATCTTTCTCCTTACTATGAAGATCAAGAAGACCAAGTGAACTTGGGGGTAGTCCTTTTCAAGCAGAAGAGTATGACACCAGAGTGTCCCAAGATCCTGCAAGCCCAACCTGATGTTAGTCCAAGCCCAAAAGCTTTCCTTGAAGATCAGAATAACAGCCTATTTGTAAGGTTGAATTTAATCAACCATGTGTTGGCTTTATTCCGTGACATATTTTCTTGTAATACAGCACTTAAAAACCCTGTATTTAGGTGGGAATCATGTAAGAGTAGTGTGTGAGAGAGTGTGAAGAAATGCTCAAGATAGTACAGTGAAGTAGAGACTCGCGGCTAGGACTCGCGGGTGGCTCGCGGCTTGCAAGCCGCCAAAAGTTGCACACGTGTAGAGCATGCAGAGGAGCTGAACAGTCATGCCAGCTGGAGCACTACAGGACAAAAATCCAGACTGGCCATTTAGCTAGCTCGCGACTTGAACTCGCGACTCAGTTAAGTCGCGAGGTCAAGTTGCCAGCCAGCCCTGTTTTTGGAAAAACTGACTCTTTGCATTCTATTCTCACACCAGTATAAATACCCCTCATTCCCACATAATATGTGTGGCCATTCAGAGAGAAAAACCCTAAGAGAGGTTTCTTCAAAACACCCACCCAATTAGAGAGAGCTGCTCATTCTTAGAGAGAAATCTTTATAGTCTCTTCTCATTCCCTCTTTCATTGTCATACCTATTGAGAGGAGATTTCTATCCAAACACCAAACACCCATTTTGAGTGTTGAGTGTTTTTTGAGCTTTGGGAAGCATTGGAAGATGCCAAGGATGGCGGATGCTATGGTCAAGTAGCGGAATCCGGTAAGCTAGAAAAGAAAAAGGTTCGGCGTAACCTCGTTGGAGCAAGAAGCTTGGAGGGCTTAGGTACATCGGGTAGATTAGGCTTGGAGGGTCTATTGTTGTTCATGTATCCCAACTACATTTTCCAGTGGATTATTGACCGCTTGGAGGGCGGCAGAGAAGTTTTACGCCGAGAGCTTCGGTTTCCTCTTCGATAATACATCGTGTGTTGTCCTTGTGTTTGCATCTCTCTTCCCTTTATCTTTGCCTTTTATTTTCTGCTGTGGATGTGATTTATAATTGGCTTAGATTGATTTCCAATTCTGTTTATAGCTTATGTTCATTTTCCGCACACTAGTTGTTTGTCATAAAGCTTGAATTGGTTATTTTGTATTTGGGGGTCTAAACGTTCAAGGGTGTTTTATACACGTTTTTTGAATTTTCACTATTATTTTAAAACGTTTTTTATTAATTAAGTCAATTTGTCTTTATTTAGTATCTCCTAGGATGAATCAGACTTTATGTTTTACTTCTCCTAGGCCGACAAGTAATTTATTGTGTTTCTAAGTTTCTAAGAGTCATATTTGACTATGGTCAGGTTAAGTGAATATATCTATTACTCCCTCCGCCCCAATTTATTTGTCCTATTTGAAAAGTTAAACTTTTTAAGAGAATATCATTTATTGTCTTGTTTACCTTACAAAAATGTATAAGTTTACAAAACTACCCTTAAATAAATTCATTAGTTTTTTTTTTTTAAGAGGAAACTAAAATGGTGTCCCAATTAGATTGATTTTTTAAATATTTGATAGTTTTCTTTTCAAATAGTTTTGAAAATAAAGTAGAGGTATAATAGGAACATTAGTAAATTAATAAATTTTATTTTTTAGAAACATGACTATATTTTGGGTTGAATGGAATAGAGAACAAAAAAACTGGGACAAAAGGGAGTATTATTTTCGTTTTCCTATGCTGAGGGGGGCTCTATTCCAAGCTCTATTTAAGCCTTTGGTTGAATCAAATAAAAATCATAGCGTATTTTCAAAATTAAAAAAAAAAAAAAAAAAACAAAATTATGTTTTTCAGAAGATGAATTTCTTCTAAATTATCTCTTATCTCTTGGGTGGATTTCTTTGGGTGGTGAGTATCAGTTTCTGTATTTCTTGGGTGGTGTTAATTTGTATCCCATAGAGTGGTAAGCCAAAATAGTTCTGTATCCTTAGTTAAATTCCTTTGAGTGGTATTATCTGTATCCTTTTAAGTTTACTTTGGTGGTAAGCTTATCTATCTTTTAAATTATTGAGTGCTTTTCTTATTCCATAAAAACCAGAAAATATAAAATATATTCATCTAACCTATTTCTATTTATTATATCGGTTCTATCTTTTAAATTATTGAGTGCTTTTCTTATTCCATAAAAACCAGAAAATATAAAATATATTCATCCAGCCTATTTCTATTTATTATATCGGTTAAGTTTGGGTTGCCCCTTACAAATATTGTATCATCATACATCAAGGACATATCATGGACACATCACAGCGAACCAAATGCCCCTTAGTAATTTTGCCTCTCTTTATTGATTCTATTTCATTCCATTATATTATAACTTCAAGCACAATTTAAAGGTTTTTGAGTGTATACCTACAAAATTTTCGCCTAGCCAAACAATTGCAACCCGCCTATGCTGTTCTAAAAGTATGCATCA